>NC_091121.1:46437786-46612786 GCF_040183065.1 Periplaneta americana
ATGTTCTAGAAAAGTGCAATAACAAAACTATAGTTAAACTGTTCAACGAAGCTATGGGTATCCTGTGGCCAAAGGGTATTATGTACGATAATGTGTTATTCTTTATTAGCGATGCTGCCCCTTATATGGTCAAAGCTGGACAAGCATTATCTGTTGTATATCCTAAATTGACTCATTTTACTTGTGTGGCGCATGCATTTCATCGTGTGGCAGAAGTGGTCAGAGACAATTTCCCTAAAGTAGATTTGTTGATTTCATCAGTGAAAAAAGTATTTCTCAAAGCTCCCAGTAGAGTTAACGTGTTGAAAGAAATGTACCCTGAAATTCCATTGCCACCAAAGCCAATTTTAACTAGATGGGGTACATGGCTAGAAGCAGTTGAATATTATGCCGAACATATAGACTCTATTAACAATGTTCTCCTTGCATTGGACTCTGAAGATGCAGTCTCAATTGATACTGCGAAAACAGTTACCTGTGACATAAGTGTGAAGAATGACTTAGCTCACATTCAGCATACATTTTCATGCATCATAAAAACGCTCAAAAGTCTCCAAAATAGGCACCTTTCACTATCTGAAAGTTTTGAAATTATAAATAGTACTGTGGAACAACTGAATCGTGGTAGAGGTAAAGTTGCAGATGCAGTAAGAGCTAAGGTGGACACTGTACTTTCAAAAAACCCTGGATATGAAGAACTACAAAAGGTTGTTGCTGTGATGAGTGGTGAATCAACAGTGAAGATTAACTTGGACTTATCCCCAGCAGACATTGTGAAATTGAATTATGTACCAGTTACTTCTTGTGACGTCGAACGCTCTTTTAGTCAGTATAAATCTATCCTCAGAGACAATAGAAGAAGATTCACTTTTCAGCACTTGAAAGAAATGTTTGTAACCTATTGTTATGGTAACAGACAATAAAAATTGTGTTTTGTTGAAACTACATTGGAAGATAAGGTACGTCCATTATATTTTTTGTTTAGTTTGATTAAAATGTACCAATATTTAACGTACATAGTCATTTTTTTATAATTTTAAGTCCATATTTAATTCCATATTTTGGTAAAAATCCATATTTAATTCCATATTTTGGTAAAAATAACTACATATATATTTACATATTTCATATATTTTTAGTCCATATAAATCCGTTCCCTGCTTATGAGGTTCAAACCTGTCTTCGGACAGTTGACTAAACAATAATAATAATAATAATAATAATAATAATAATAATAATAATAATAATAATACTAATAATAATAATAGTAATAATAATAACAATAATAATAATTTTTATGTTAAATTTTCTTTTTCCTCGTACATCCGTTTCCTCTAATTTTCTAACTGTCTTACTACCACTGAGATTGGATCCTGCGGGCGCCCTTGCCCTCATGGGATCCATTTTCCATTATTTAATGTGTTCTTTAACCCAATTCAGTACTATTTTCAAGTGTCTTACTTAGTCATATCAATATTAAGATGATAAGGAAAGAATCATGCTATTTATAGCACAAGCATAACTTTTCTTGCTCGATATAAATCAGTGTGCAAGGAGTTATGTAATTTATAGCACACGCATAAGAGATCTATGAATCGATTTAATCTAATCCGCTCTAGCCGCGCGAGATGTCAGATCATACATGCAGTTAAGCAAGCGAAAGTTATATGGATGACGACTTGATCTCATACGTTCTCTTTTTATTTTGACTTATTTATTTTTTCAGCGAAGACTCTAACAATCATTCGGCATCATCAGAACTTATAGGGCCAGTTATATTGACGGGTGGAGTCACTTCTGTAAGATACACACAATATTTCCTACATGCAAAAAGTAAGCACTGCTTATAATAGACTTACTCAAGGCAATTAAAAAATAAAAAAAGAAAGCTGTAGGTTTCGAACTTTGACACACACACAATGTATCATCTGAGAGCTCTCCGCTCTACCGCGGAGATAATACGTTATATCTTGCGGCAGTGATGAAATATTGTGGTTGAAAACTATGCAACAGTTCATGTGAACAGCGCGTTAGAACGTAGTAATTTCAACGTGGCAATCATATTACAGTTAAATGTCGTTATAACGAACGCCAGAATAACGAAAAAATCAGTATTACGAAATTATTCTCTATCCCTTGCTTTTCTTGTATATAATTTAATGTTAAAATATTTCAATTTAAAAATTCAATTTTTACGGAAAAAAATCAGTATAAAGAAATAAAAATTTCGTTTCCATGCCGGAAAAGAAATACTTTTTTTTTAAGAAAAATATTTTAAATATATAGGGTACAATTATGTATCATGTTCAGTTAATATTTCATTATACCCCATGTAAGCTTGTTAATGTGCATGGAAATTATTTTTATTTTTAAATATGACTTTCGTATTTTTGTCATTGTTTTATTATGTATTATACTTCTGGTAGTGTGGAAGAGAAGACCTTATGGCCTTAACTCTACCAGAATAAATAAATAAATAAATAAATAAATAAATAAATAAATAAATAAATAAATAAATAAATAAATAAATAAATAAATAAATAAATAAATAAATAAATAAATAAATAAATAAATAAATAAATAAATAAATAAATAAGTAAATAAATAAATAAGTAAATAAATAAATAAGTAAATAAGTAAGCAAATAAATAAATAAGTAAATAAATAAATAAGTAAATAAGTAAATAAATAAATAAGTAAAGAAATAAGTAAATAAGTAAATAAATAAATAAATAAATAAATAAATAAATAAATGAACGAATAAACGAATAAACAAATACAATTCGTTAACAGGTTTGGATTACCTGATTGGGTTTTTTTGCCGAGGTTATTCCCAAACATAAGCCGAATGTCAGGTAATTATGGCGAATCCTCGGCCTCACCTCAACAAATACTATATCGCTATCACCAATTCTATCGACGCTAAATAACTCAGTAGTTGATCAGCGTCGCTAAAATAACCAAGTAAAAAGTCATTAAATTAACAAAACTTATAGTTAATGTAGTATGTCTACTATGATGCAGATGTCTCTCAATTTTGTATAAGTTTTTTTCATACAGTTGTTTCCTTGTTTTCCCCCTTTAGTTTCCTTCTGATAATCACAGCTCACTAATCTCGTAACATGGCTTCCCAAACAACATGACAGCTATTATCTTACAAAGTGCTTCATAAAACTTGAATTTTGTACTTTTCTTATGCCTTTCCTTGAAATTTCTCTTTTTAGATGCAATAAATATTCAGTTTTTTAAATTTTATTTCAGAATATTTTCCGAATCTACATGCAAAATATGCGTAATTTACAGTGTAAGTAGATGTTAAATGAACAAACATGCATTTTTCTTTAAAAACATAACGAATTTCGTTATAACGAAATGTCACTGTATCGAAGAAATTTCAGAGATCCTTAGGATTTCGTTAAACTGAAATTATACTATATCCATCATAATAAAATCCCGATATGAAAATGTGCCTCGATATATGGATCATAAGTGTGACATCCATCGGGGAAGTGTAAAAATAAACCTGTAACACTCTAAATGAAAAGCGTTTAATGAATTTATAACAAGTCGTATCTCTATAGCTATAAAAATATGACAATATGCAACTGAGTTATAAGATGTTTAGGAAGACCGCAAAACACGAAGTTCATCAACCTAACATTTCTGTTTCAAGCTACCAGAGTGACATCAGAGTAAACCTTTCATATCTAAGCGTTACAATTTTTCTCTTTTCTATCTCGAACATAGATGTTTTACGTTAAAAGAATACACCGTTCATAATAGAGAACAATGTTATATATGCCATAACACTGTATAAAGTGTATATTAACATAATTGATTAATTATGCAGATGTGGGCTAGCATAAACCTATGCGCTCTTAGACCGTCCATACTGGCTCATTGCGCTACCAATCAAAAACAAGTTCTCGACTTGGGCGAGAAATGACTAGTGAATTTTGGACGGAACCCTCACATTTAATATCATGTATTTAGGCCTACATAACATTATTTGACACGGTAGTGACGACTTCTCTTCCCTGAAGGAACAGATACGAAATATTTTTCTCGTTCTTCAAAATCCATGCGCTTCATCTGGTTTGAATCCGAGAACTTCTGATCTAATTGCAAGTACGGTAAACATTAACCATCATTTAATTTAATTAGTTATTTACGACACATTATCAACTACCAAGGTTATCTAGAGTTTGAATGAGATGAAGGTAAAAATGCCAGCAAAAAGAGTCCAGATGAAGGACGGGTGGAACGGAGAAAAATTCTCTCCGGCACCAGGATTTGAACCCAGGTTTCTCAACTCTACGTGCTAACACTCTATCCACTAAGCCACACCGGATTTCCATTCCGATGCCGGATTGAATCCTCTTAGTTTAAGTTCCACCTCTTAGGTTCCCTCTAGTGGCCTACCCTCATGCATTGCGTCACAGATGTGTGACAATGGCACAATGTACAACACATTAATGTGCAGAGGTGCACTCATTACGAGTGACTAAGTGACCGGGATCCGATGGAATGAACGCCGTCTTAAATCACTAAGTGATTATTTTTCGCATATCATATATTACGATGTACCGAAGTACATACTGGGTGTTCAGTTCAAAGTGTGTCATGGCTCGCTGTATGCCGTCATGAAGCTAGTCGATGAGCCTAGAGAATTCAATCTTCCTACACTTCCGCAGAGGTGAATTACTTACGTGCCAGAGAAGTTGCCTAGCAAGTACGGCGTTCATTCAGAAGAGTACTTACCGATACGTACGGTAACGCCGGTAGTGGCAGGAATGTGAACTCTTTGGAAACACGTACTGAGGTGAGTTTTTTTCTTACTGTCGGGATATGTGGAGAGGGTTAAGACGATTACTTACGTATTTGTTGACATTAACTTCGACGGTCAATATGGACACGGAGCATTTGATTTGTGTTGTGGAATGTTGCCGTACGCAACCGATGATAACAAATATCCTGCGTACGACTTGGCCGCGCAAAACACAGTTCGAAAGAGGTTATGGTAGCATACAGACCGTACAGACCGCCATCTGTTGCTACGAGGTTCAAGTTATACCGTACACGTTCTCAAATTCAGATTGAACGCCTTGGTTAATAAGCAACTTCTCTGACACAAAAGCTGAAACTCGCTTCAAATCGCTGACTCATCAACAGTGACGTCATCACACTTTGAAATGAACACCCAGTATGATATTTCCTTGCAGAAATTCTGCGTCATCATATGATGAAGGATGGGTGGAACGGAGAAAAATTCTCTCCGGCACCGGGATTTCAACCCGGGTTTTCAGCTCTACGTGCTGACGCTCTATCCACTAAGCCACACCGGATTCCCATTCCGATGCCGGATTGAATCCCAGCACGTAGAGCTGAAAACCCGGGTTCAAATCCCGGTGCCGGAGAGAATTTTTTTCCGTTCCACCCATCCTTCATCATATGATGACGCAGAATTTCTGCATGGAAATATCATATATACTTCGGTACATCGTAATATAAAATGAGTCCAGGGTTCAGCGTCGAAAGTTACCCAACATTTGCTCTTAATGGGTTGAGGAAAAATCCCGGAAAAACCTCAACCAGGTAACTTGTCCCAACCAGGATTTGACCCCGGGGACGTTCGTCATGGTCAGACGTGCTAACCGTTACTCCACAGAGGTGGACTTAACCATCGTGAACGGCAGTGTGCTAGCATCTGGCGGAAAAATGTGAAAATATACTATTGGCATTAAAAATGTTAGCCATTGACGTCTTGAATCGTATTGTCATTTCCAAATCGTAAAAATCTCAATAAAAATTCAACGGTACAAAACCTCGCTACAATAATATTCTTATAATATGATGAGAAGTCCGGCTTTTGATGGGGAACAAGGCTATAACATACAAGTTACCTGCAATTTGAATGAAGTTTTCAAAGACTAAACCAAATTTTATAGCTGGAGACGGTCCAAGGTATAAAAATTCGTTAAATGTGCAGTTATAAAACACATTTATTGTTGCTCTGAACCATCACTTCATTCGGTGTCTGAAGGAAAGACAACTTTAGGTCAGCACGAAAAGTTGCCAAATGGGTGCAAGCTGGCCGAAGGAAGCTTAGCAGAACCGAAGTAAGTTTTACGAATGACATTTACGAGGCAATGGCTGAAAGAAATGAAATGTTCGTGAGGATTAGGCCTTGGGGAGTTGAAAAATAATTTTCCCCAAAGTAATGTTATGTGTCTCATGGAATTCTGAGGTAGTTTGTTGCAAACAAAAGTGCAGTCAATGCGAATCTTTATTCTCAATAGCTAAAACGATCTTGTGCATTCAGGTAACCACCTCTTTCGATCCGTGGTCCACTTCTTGCGTGGAATAAATTTCCAAAACTTGGAAGCCATTGAAATAGTTATCACCGAATTCTTCGCATCAAAAACCAAAAATTGGTACCGTTGCGGATAACGAACGTCACTCATCGCTGAAAATTGGCTCAATGCCATAGGATATAATGGCTTCTATTTGTCATAACACACTCGAATCAAAATTTTGCGCCAAAAGCGACGTCTCTTATGAAACGGTTCCGATATTCTTAACTGTTCTATCCAACACATAAATCCCCTGATTTTTAACAATCCCATGTATAAATATTAACTACTGGGTTTCCAGTTTTACTTTGTTTTATTTTGCGTAGAATGAATGTAATCTCTTTCTTCAGGTGTCAGCGGGCAAATTGAAATAAATACCAGCAATTTGCATGGTAAATTGAAGTTACAGATTTCAGCTTTTCTAAAAATGTGTAGCTATTATTTATTTTTATGTGAGTTTCCTTGCTGCAACACAAATCGATAACAGAAGCACTGAATGTTTTCTCGAAGGTACGGTCCCATTAAAACGTCCGTCACAGAAAATAAAATGTTGTTTCAGAGTGTTCGACTGGTACTCTGCTTAAAGAGGTTAACTACAAAAATTAGTGTCATAAGATGACACATACTTTCTCATACGTTTCACGTGTTTCGTAATAGTTAACTGTACCTATTATGTTGTGAATAATACTGGGTGTTCATTTCAAAGTGTGTCATGACGTCACTGTTGTGAATCAGCGATTTGAAGCGAGTTTCAGCTTTTATGTCAGAGAAGTTGCCTATTAATCAAGGCGTTCAATCTGAATTTGAGAACGTGTACGGTATAACTTGAACCTCCTAGCAACAGATGGCGGTCTGTACGGTCTGTGTGCTACCATAACCTCTTTCGAACTGTGTTTTGCGCGGCCAAGTCGTACGCAGGATATTTGTTATCATCGGTTGCATACGGCAACATTCCACACTACAAATCAAATCCTCCGTGTCCATGTTGACCGTCGAAGTTAATGTCAACAAATACTGTACGTAAGTAATCGTCTTAACCCTCTCCCCATATCCTGACAGTAAGAAAAAAACCCACCTCAGTACATGTTTCCAAACAGTTCCCGTTCCTGCCACTACCGGCGTTACCGTACATATCAGTAAGTACTATTCAGAATGAATGCCGTACTTCCTAGGCAACTTCTCTGACACATAGATAATACACCTCTGCGGAAGTGTAGGAAGATTGATTCTCTAGGCTCATCGACTAGCCATATGACGGCATACAGCGAGCCATGACACACTTTGAACTGAACACCCAGTATTACAGGGCACATTTCATTTTCTCGAAATTGATATTATTAAAAAAGTATGTAAAGGAAATCATTTAACATAATATCAAAATAAGAAGAAATTCCATTTCCTTGATTACACATAAAGTGACCTGTGCAGTTCTCAGCGTCACAATCCTTTTTCTTTCCTCGAAGTAGGCCTACCGCTATATAGACCTATTGAAAATATTAAGGGATAGTTGAAAGAAGTATCCCATTAAAATTTCAACATGCAAACCCAAAATTCATAGAAATAAAGCAATATACAGAGTAAACATTAAGTACGAAGTATTGCTAATAACTTTTTAAATTCTAATTTTATATAAAAAGTTTGGAACAACTGGATAATACGCACGGTAGACCAACATCGGTAGTCGACGTTGCTCGCTGGTCACTAGTCACCGAGCCGTACCTAGCCGTGTCAAACAAAAAACAATCGAAATGACGGTAGTAAAATTCGCGATTATATTCTTAAGTAATTCACTCCATTAGTCAAGTGCAAGGTTTATGCAGTACAACGGCGGTGTTTTGAATGCACCAAAAGAAAATGCAGATGTAATACGATCTTAAAGTAAGTTATTACAACGAAATAAAGAGGGGAAAGGTGTGTTTCAGGGAATATCATTTAAATGAAGAAAGTAAATTTCCAGTTAATGTTCACCAAAGCGTTAAGTACGTAATTATGACCGCGTTGCCGTTTTATTTGTGGTTTAGAGAAAATATCTCGACTTTTACGAAGAAAACTTTTAGCGGCCATTGAATTATTCACCGCTTTCATCATATTATTATTTACCAATATAAAGAAACAAAAACTGTCATAAGGGCCATGACCGATAGGATCATCTCTGGCTGTCTGCGCATGCGCAGACATGGTTAATAAAAACCTAAACTAACCAACCTAACCTTCGTATAATATGCAAGAAGGGATCTTCTTGATTTGATCTGGAATGTACACACGGAAATAACTTCAAGTAAGGATCGCGCTGCTACTGCATGAGAGGTTCGCGCACGCGCCAAAGCAAAACTGTTCCTGTCGCGAGACCCTCATCTAAGCCACGTAATCTACTCCCAATATTTACGCAAATACATCTTGCCGTTAACAATGGTGCTATCTCTCAGTAATGTTCAGAACGAAGCAGGTAGAGAGAAAGAAAAAAAAACAAATTTCTCCTTCTAACGACGCCACAGATCAACGTTATGTCCTTATGTTGGCGACATTGTGTATTAGCTCAATTTGGTCGTAACCATAACGGCACGATTCAAAGCTACCGTAACAAATTCTCCAGTTTAGCGAAAAGTTTTATAAGCTGTTCGAGATAAACCATACAATATTATACCAATGTTCGAAGAAGTTAGTTATTCAGGCATACAGGGTGTGACAATAAATTTTATAATTTTTTTAATGACATCCTATATTACAATTTACATATTCCGAATCTTAATTAAATTTTATGTACAAATGTGTTCAAATTTTACCTTTTCACCGGTATAATGTATTTTAACTATTTATTACACTTGTTTCGTGGACTTCAAATTTGAGACAAATAAATATGTAAAATCATGTTGAGTAGGCCATAGAAGTAAACAGAACACTATCACTAACAAACTTTACAACAGATCCTCAAAATGAGAACCGTTCACAGCCAACCAATGTCCCAGTCTATTGCGGAAACAATCCATTATCTTTCCCTCAGTTATATGATTGATCTGTTCCATCTCATATCTACAATGCACTGTTTTCTATCGCGGAAACAATCCATTATCTTTCCCACAGTTACGTGATTGATCTGTTCCATCTCATATCTACAATGCACTGTTTTCTATCGCGGAAACAATCCATTATCTTTCCCACAGTTACGTGATTGATCTGTTCCATCTCATATCTACAATGCACTGTTTTCTATCACGGAAACAATCCATTATCTTTCCCACAGTTACGTGATTGATCTGTTTCATCTCATATCTACAATGCACTGTTTTCTATCACGGAAACAATCCATTATCTTTCCCACAGTTACGTGATTGATCTGTTTCATCTCATATCTACAATGCACTGTTTTCTATCACGGAAACAATCCATTATCTTTCCCAAAGTTACATGATTGATCTGTTTCATCTCATATCTACAATGCACTGTTTTCTATCACGGAAACAATCCATTATCTTTCCCACAGTTACGTGATTGATCTGTTCCATCTCATATCTACAATGGACTGTTTCCGTGATAGACTGGGACATTGTTTGGCTGTGAATGGTTCTCATTTTGAGCATTTGTGGTAACGTTTTGTTAGTCATAGTGTTTTGTTTACTTTCATGGCCTACTCAACATGATTTTACATATTTATTTGTCTCAAGTTTGAAACTCACGAAACAAGTTTAATAAATAGTTAAAAGACATGAAACGGGTGAATGGGTAAAATTTCTACATATTCATACGTAACATTTAATAGAGATTCGGAAGATGTAAATTTTAATATAGGGTGCCATTTAAAAAATAAACTGTACTGTCACATCTTGTATGCCTGAATAATTAACTTTTTCCTAACACTTGTATCAAATTATATGCTATATCTCCAGCAGCATTTGTATAGAACTTTTTTTTGTAAAATTAAAATTTAAAAATATATTAGCAATATTCCACGCTCATTGCTCAGTCTGTAGGGTAATGGTTGGTAATATTGTGATACTAATAATATTATGATAGTTTTTTGAGAATGTTTTACAATTTTACTGAGCGAGAAGAAGAACGGTTTTTTTGCGTCAACGTATTAAGGGAATGTTCGTGGACAAGTTGCTACACAAAACCGGTCCTTCTCTCGCTCAGTAAAATTGTAAAAAATTCTAAAAAAGTACTATTATAATATTATTAGTATCACAATTTACCAGTTTTTACCCTATACTAAAAGATGGCCAGATCAATGTTATATTGAAATTACATCTTGGATCTGGAACGTCTTAAATGAACTTAATCGTTGGACAATCAAAATGGCTATGACGACGATGACGATGACGATGACGATGATGATGATGATGATGATGATGATTATTAATCCACTGTTGTTCCATTATTGCCATATCTTCGTCCTGTGTGCATGCAAGTGGTTGCATCAACTCTCTGCTCACGCGGAGCCGACACACTGGCCTGGATAAGGCATCGGAACAGGTTACACATCCAGCGCAAGGACCGGAATTTCCTTATATTGCAGTCACCAAATCGCGTCCTTCCTCATCTGTTTTATGTTTCCATGGTAGTCAGTACTAAAAACTTGAAACGGCTTCTTTTTTCATCCAGTTTCATCATGATTTATAGTGAAGGTTTGAGCACAAACTTCCTGTTACATTCTCTTGAGTTACGTGTTTTATCTCTACTCTCCCGGGTGGTCTAGTGATTTAAATGCTTGCCTCTAGACCCAAGTACCTTGTGTTCAAGTCCCACCGAGAGTGACGTATTTTTATGAGGATATTTTCTAACAATGAAATTAAAAAAAAAAAATTCGAAATCAAGTTTCAAAATGAAAATAGATAAGTTTGATAAGAATAATAAGCACGTGTTTGTGATTTTTTCAACTGTCGTATTTTTCCCGATCTTACTGACATTTTTCATACTTACTTACTTAATTACTTACTTACTTACTTACTTACTTACTTACTTACTTACTTACTTACTTACTTACTTACTTACTAGCGTTTAAGGAACCCGGAGATTCATTGCCGCTCTCACATAAGCCCGCCATTGGTCCCTATCCTGAGCAAGATTAATCCATTCTCTATCATCATATCCCACCTCCTTCAAATTCATTTTAATATTATCTTCCCATCCACGTCTCGGCCACCCTAAAGGTCTTTTTTTCCTCCGGCCTCCCAACTAACGCTCTATTATGCATTTATGGATTCGCCCATACGTGCTACATGCCCTACCCATCTCAAACGTCTGGATTTAATTTTCCTAATTATGTCAGCTGAAGAATACAATGCGTGCAGTTCTGTGTTGTGTAACTTTCTCCATTCTCCTGTAACTTCATCCCTCTTAGCCCCAAATATTTTCCTAAGCATATTATTCTCAGACACCCTTAACCTATGTTCCTCTCTCAAAGTGAGAGTCCAAGTTTCACAACCATAAAGAACAACCGGTCATATAACTGTTTTATAAATTCTAACTTTAAGATTTTTCAACAGCAGACTGGGTGATAAAAGCTTCTCAACCGAATAATAACAGGCATTTCCCATATTTATTCTGACATTGTTGATACGCCATGTAAATAAATTATACAGAACTTTGTTTTATATAGCAACCCAAAATACAGAAATGTGAAGGGCCAGCAGGACCGAAGGTTTTGAGGAATATATATCATATCATATATAGCAACCCAAAATATCGATTGTGTTGAACAGCAATCTGATAACTATATAAAAAAGAAACACAAAATGTGACTTGTTTCCCACAAAGAAATTTTCCCGAATCTTCTATAACCCCATCTTAAGTCAAGGCATGGATAGAAACCTCACAAGAAATTAAAATATCCTCTCATGTCAAAAATTTCTTCATTTTCACTCATCTGTAAAATTGATATTTTTTTATACACGACGTAGCTGTTCAACACCATACATAAAAGTAATTAAAAATTACCTTAATTACATTTAATATAATTAAACTGTTACTTAAAATATCGACAATTTTTGTTCACCATACACCAAAATATATCCTAAACAAAATTAAGTCCATAAGGCAATATTGTTCTTTGAATCATATTCAAAATTAGCCCCTAAACCATGCGTGATAGGGAATAGCAATTAAAACAACTGCGACATACACGCGCCTGTAGCAACGAGCAAAGCCCTTATAAAATAGTAATGATTTAAAAAACAATATTAACCTTTTACATTTTGCATTGCAAAATGTGATGGTATTGTATTCTATTGTATTTATTAACATTCCATGGTATTCATACATTGCTTACAGCTAGAATATGGAACAAGTCAAAAAACTTAATACTATTATAAAGTCTTAATTTATAGTCACAGTCTAGATCAGGGGTCGTCAGCACAGAGCAAGCTGGGACTAGCCTTTCTTACCCGCTGAAAACGCAGTGCTCTATAGTGCTCTCGTAGCTGCTAGCGGATATGCTCTCTATATCTCCCTGTTGCACGACCGTGCACACGAGACGGCACCGCGTACCCATTGCACATTTCAGCGAGTGCTGACGATCACTGGTCTAGATGAAATATATACAGAAGAGATTTACAATATAGTCTACTAGTACAACGCAACGTTTTAGTATCAATTTTATGAAGCGTTATTGAATGTCATGAATTCACCTACAGAATAGAAGGCGTGAGAAATTAAGTACTTCTTTAATTTGGCCCTAAATAATCTTAGGTTTTGAGTTTAATTTTTTATATCCATAGGGAGGCTGTTAAAAATTTTTACTGTCATATAACGCATTCCTTTTTGATAGTATGATAGACTTGCCGATGGAGTATGAAAGTAATTTTTTGACGTGTATTTATGCTATGAACTGTTGAATTAGTTACAAAGTTTTTACGATTACATAAGAGGAAGATTATTAATGAAAAGATATGCTGAAAAGCCATGAGCATTATTTGTAGTTTTTTTAATATAATCCTACACGATTCCCTAGATTTGGCACCTACTATTATTCTAATTACTCTTTTTTGTAATAGGAATATACTGTTGCTATCTGTGGAATTTCCCCAGAATATTATTCCAAAACTCATTACCGAGTAAAAGTATGCAAGGTATGCCTATTATTGTTTTTAAGGTATTGATATTTATTATTTTTTGCATAGATCTAATAGCAAAACATGCTGAATTTAGTTTGGGGGTAATTTCTTTAATATGATTTTTCCAATTTAACACATTATCGATTTTTAAGCCAGGAAATTTGATTGTTGTTGTTTCTAGTAGGGATCTATTGTTAATTATTGCGCTACAATGATACAATGTATACTGTCAATGCAAAGGTTACAAGACAAAATAGGATTGTGAAAAATAGTGTATTACGATACAAATGGAATACTGGTAAGTCTAGTAGGTATAACAGAATCGAAATGAAGTTAGAAAATACGAGAAAAAGTCGAGACCTCAGTGCATATGTTATTCTCGATCGAAAGTGAATTCACGTTAGCGATGTTTGTGCAGCCGGGCCTATAAATACGAGTAGAAATGCAATCGATAAGTTTCCGGACTTCCATGAATGTAGGCAACACACAGGACGGAGACGTTATCTAGAACCAAGGAAACGCCTGGAATCTATGCTAAGACAGAGAAGAAGACTAGCCATAAGGCGCATATGGAGAGATTCTAGTAGGCCTACATGTATGCACAAAATCAAGTATTGAAGCTCAGTTTTTTAAGACGATTTGTCGCTGTTTGATAGACTTACTCAACAGGCATGGAAGCAATGATCTTCAGTGATACGTGCATGTATGTTTACCGGTACAATAAATACAAGTGCAGTTCGGAAATTTATTGATTGCATCTTGTATGTATGAAGTGCAAGAAACTGCAATTAGATGTCAGTTTTACTTCGATATTTCTGATAAAAAGAGCCAGTCACTTACTTGTTATTATTATTTTTTTACATTTCAGTTATTGAAAACCTACTGGCCTTAGAACTGTTCATCCATATGGTATTTATGTAAGAAAATATTAGTAGAGAACCTAGTACATATATTTCATCTTTTATCGAAAAAAAAATTTTTTTCAGTCTGTAGTGTGATATAGGCCTAATCTCAAAGCATGTATTCGGAAACTACAGAAAGTTTTTTTGGTTGCAATAAAATTAATAGTGAAAAAAAATTCGAATAAATTACGTGGCTTAAGAATGCCACCTGATTTGCATGAGATCACCATACATGAAACCGCAACAGCTGTTCCCGAGTCAGACGGGGTGAATATTTTCTTCTCTTCGTATTTGCATTCCTGCCACTAGCGTGTTTGTTAACGGCTGTGGAAATTTACTGTGGCATTCGTTCCCACTGAAAAGATGTTTAACCTGATACATTGTGGAAAATCACATCGCTTTCGTCATAAGGACACATTTTGTAATTTTTGTGCTTAACTTGGATGCATCTTGTGTCGAGTGTGGCACTGTATGGGGCAGAAACATGGACATTACAACGAAGTGAAGAGAAACATTAACATTTCAACACTGTAAAATATTTTATTATTTTTAATGTACACAAATTATAATACCCTCCCTGAAAGAGAATGATGTCGTGCTCAGGGAAGGATGGAATCCGCAATAAAAGTTTTAACACAAATATATTTTTTCAACCGTCCAAAAAGAAACAAAATATTGTTATTCTTTTTGTCCCCATGTTCTTAGGAATCATGAATACCTATCTTGAGAAGGAATGTAATTCTTCTATTTCCATTTCTTGTCATTGAAATAATGTAAGTAACGAAGTATACAAAGTGAACCTAAGTAATGTCATTAGTTTCAGGGGGTTATTCTTTGAGATGTTTCAAACAAGAAAAAGTTTAATATAATTTTGCTCATTTTTGCTTCTTTCTCGAGATAGTTCTTTTATATGAAATATTTCATAGCGTGTTTTGGGACAGCCATTGATTTACTTCCCAATATGCTCAGTCAAATTAAGAGAACAAAGTATTATGATAATAAATAATTGAAAGAATTTTAGTTTTGTCCTTTAAATGTACAGAAATTTTATACGAACAAATGTAACTTTTCGTTCTGCAAAGGAATTTTTCAATGTTACATTTGTTGACATCAAATTTCTGCATATTTGAAGGACAAAACTAAAATTCTTTCAATCATTTATTATCATTATACACTGCTCTCTTAAATTGACTGAAGATAATGAGATTTAAATCAATGACTTTCCCAAAATATGCTATGAAATATTTTATATAAAACAATTTTTATCTCGGAAAGGAAGGAAAAACGAGCAAAATTGTATTAAACTTTTTTGTTTGAAATATTTCGAAGAATAACCCCCTGAAATTAATAACATTACTTACGGTTCATCTCGTATATCTGCAACACCTGCTTTATTTTAAATGAATTTCGATCTTTATCTTTTAGTGAAGATAAACATTTTGAGTGGCGTGACAGCCCGTGAAGGGCCAAAAGCCGACCAGCCGGCTGCTGGTCTCACGTCTACATGCCACAACAGAGGTGAACGATCATACAACTATTATGGGGGTAACTGGTGGTCGTCACGATGTTCCCACTAGTCGTTACAGTTGAATTATTATATTGGATTTTGCTGCTTATTGCATTGTAGCTCAAAAAATGAATTACGGAATGGACACTGGTCTCATACACTGCTTGGGATTTGATGTAAAAATGTCTTTCTCCATGAGGAATCAAAGCAGCGCTCATTTCCATATCGAGGCCTTACGCCTTGCAATTACGTCGCAGAACTTTCCTCATTCTAACGTTTCCGTCATGCATCATATCTCTCATGTTGGCTCAAAACTTCGATCTATTGTTTATTTAAATGACTCTGATATTTGATACATACTCCGAAGTAGCTCGGGCAGTAGCTTTCTTACTTTAAATATACCTGACCCAGATTCGATTCTCCGTCGAGAAGTGCAAATTCGACTTTCTGTTATAGGTGTAGGTTCTATTTCTTGTATTTGTTTTAAGCGATGACCTTGCTGGTAGTCTACGTGACAAGGCAATGTCGCTCTCGAGTTTTAACTAGTTATTTAACGACGCTGTATCAACTACACAGCTATCTAACGTTGATGGAAATTGTGATAACGAGATCGAGAAATCCGATTTTCGCTTTAAGGATAGGTTACACTAAGTTGAAATTTAATTTAAATTTCCTCAACCGTTTGAGATAGATCTTTGAAAATTTGCAGACATATCATGCTGGATATTAATAATCTGTGTAATTAATGTAACAGTTAAGTATAGGGAAAGCAAAATTGTACTCCATATACGTTTTCGTCATTCTAAAACTATAATCCAAGACTCTAAATATAAAGAAAAACAACTTTTCAGATTTATGCTTTACCACTTTGTGACAATTTAAGTATGATTTCCAACAATTTTTCTCAACCTCACCAGCATTTTAGACCTTTCCGATATTAATCCTTATTATACAATGATTGTATTGTCTTGATTTTATAATACGCAATAATCGTATACAAAACACGGAACGTGCTTGCTTAGGAGTGTGTCAAATTCGCTTCCGCTGCCTGTACTTGAAACACGTCGACTACATTCTGACCGGCGTCGTATGTTCACCTCAGACTAATACAAATATACCGATGTCACGGCCCTAGTGATGACTGACATAGCTTAAGACTTTGTTTTTATATTGTTGTCATTGTTATTATTATTATTATTATTATTATTATTATTATTATTATTATTATTATTACTATTACTATTATTATTAACTGTATTTTGTTCCTGTATTTCTGCCATTTTTATATTTTCTATTGTTCTAATACTGGTTGAGTTGAAGAGAAGGCTTTATGGCAGTGATGTCAAAGCAAGCGCATTTTTCTGACCTTGACGTAGTGCGCGGGCATCAAGCGTTATTTATGGAAGCAGGAATAAGCAGTCTGTTGGACTGAGAAAACAGTGGTGCACGAACTTCAAACGGAACGTGAAATTTTATGTCGTTATTTTTATATAGCTTCTTTCTATTTGATATTATCTATATTGTCTGTAAAATAAAAGTATTTACACCAATTTCTTAATATTGCAGTTTTGTTTTAAACGTTAATAACATAATAAAGAGTTAAGAAGGAATATTCACATAAATTCCATAGTAGTACAACTATACTGTATTAAGTGAATGAAACACATCATTCATAAAGAAAGTGATATCCCAAAAAAATAGATTGAGTATGCCATGAAAAGTTGGAATTGATCTTGGTGATATCTTTAGCCTTATAAAAGTAATCAATGAACTAATCAAAACAATATTATAGTACAAAGCAAAGTTACCTAGGTACTATATATGTTTTAAGTGTAACTAATATTCCATAACAGAAATTCTTATCGCATTATGTTTTTAAGGTGATATTGGTGAACAAATTCCTATCATCAGAATATTAAATTATTTTCTCGAAATCTGCTGAAGGTATAGAGCTGACATTTTTACAGCACATGGGCACGTATCTTTTGCTTATGATGGACCAGTAGTTGCTTTGTTAATCCATTTCCTTCCAAACATTAATTTTCCATGCGAATATTTTCAAAATTTGTAATACACTATCTTCATTTTTTAATACTTATTTGCGGTATATTAGATTTACGACAACATTGTTTCAGTACCTGTAAGGCTACTAAATAAATAGGCCTATATCTGAAAATTTGACTTTTCTATTTAAAAAAAGTTGAAAAAATATTCCTTTTGAATAAAAAACAAACTTGTGAAAAACGAGCATTAAAATTAAAACTTACATTCATATAATGCACTTATACTTCTCAGACAAATCTAAAAATTAACATGGATACAGTTTTGATAAGGTCTCTTCCCTTTATCCATTGAATCATTGCTGGCCATCCCTGTATATAGCTCGACCAAGCGGCATATACCACCTCTTTCGTCTAAAGCGCGCGCTTGCTCCTATGGGCATCAATTGACATGACTGCTTTATGACCTTAACTTTGCCAGTAGAAATAAATCTACTACTACTGTTACAACTACTACTTCTACTACTAATCTCTGATGCTTGTGGTATTGATGTAGGCAATGATAATAGAGGACAGTAGAGGAAGCTGATGTACGCGAAGAAAATTTTCCCCACAGCTAAATCGCGCTGACCATGTCCTGACAAGAGAACCCACATAACAGCTCCCAAACCTGTTTGTCTTTGGACGATAAGCATCGCCTTGTAAATGTCACTACACCGATGTACTTCTATCGCTTTAGCAAAATATCTGTCTCGCCTTGTTTATATAACCATAGCGACGGTGCGGAATGAGCGCTCGTGCTTTCTTCCTGGTGCTGGAAGTGGGACGAGTGATGTATCGCTTTCCCATTAACTGGTTTTCGTAATAGAAGTTGCTTATTTGCGCATCTTGCTTTATTCCACATTTTCTTAATTACTGACAGCCTTTATTACTCGCTCCATAAACAGAATTACAGAGTTGTAAATATAAATGTTCGCTCGGCTGTATCACATTTCAACGTTAATCTATTTTGTAGATCATCACAAAGTAATTTACGTCTAAATTCGTACTCTGTTACTTCACGTTTCCATGGTAACTTAGAGCAGTTAACGTCGGAATCTGCAGCCATGTATTCGTAGTAACGTGTATCACAGAACATCGTAAAGAAAGTAAAGTAACGTCGAAAGCAAAACTCACGTTTGATGTCTTCGTTTTAACTTGTATCATAGATCATCTTAAAGACATTTATGCTCGACCATGCCGAAATGTAGTAATTATACACCTGGTAGTAGCCCTTTAATGCACCTTATTAAAGTACACCTATTCATTATAATTCAGTTGTTCAGCCAATGAGAAAACACCATTGTACTATTATGAAACAGCAAGTAAACTTATAGATTATTATCGGATATGCAATCGAAAGACAATTAGCGAATAGTCACGGAGACTGGAAAGCCAATACTGTCGCAGAAGGTTATTTTCTGTTATTATAATAATTAGTGTTAATTGTAAATAATATTCAAATAAATTCAATTTGTCATCTCGTTTTTCAATTCTAAATCAATTTCCAGGTTATATCAAGACTAATCTTCATGTTATTCTCTAGATTATATCAAGGTCAATCACATTCGTGCCTCGGAAAAAATCAATACTTTCGCGTCTGCGCACATCTCACAATTCAGGTCAGTTCCGCTCTTCACTTACATAACCATAACATGAATACTTACGAATAATTTCAAGTTAGAAGTCGACCTGGTTGGCAAGTTGGCAAAGTGCTGGCCTTCTATTCCCAAGGTTGTGGGTTCGATCCCGGGCCAGGTCGATGGCATTTAAGTGTGCTTAAATGCGACAGGCTCATGTCAGTAGATTTACTGGCATGTAAAAGAACTCCTGCGGGACAAAAATTCCGGCACATTCGGCGATGCTGATATAACCTCTGCAGTTGCGAGCGCCGTTAAATAAAATATATTTTTTCAAGTTAGAAATATGGCCGAGCATAAAAAGTCGTATGAAACTTGCCTATAATGGTAATTAAGACGCTCGTATGAAAATTACGAAACTCGCTTGCGTTCGTTTCATAAACAAACATACTCGCGTCTTAATTACTACCATTATAGGCTCGTTGCATAATGTACTATTACGTCCAAATTTTGCGCTTCACATCACTATGGTAATCTGCGTCATAAAACATTGTGAAGAATTTAACGTCGAAATTCGCATTCACGTGTTACGTCTCCAAGGTAACCTGTATCACAGAATGTTCTGAAGACCTTAACATAAATGACACCTTTTTTATTCTTTTACATTTTTAAGGTAGCCTCTATTGCAAAACACTGTAGAGCATTTTACGTCGAAATCTGAATACTGTTCTTTCACGCTAACACGGGAACTTATATTACATAACTTGCAGAGGAATTTACTTCGAAATCCGTATAAGGTTATTTCACGTTTGCACTGTAGCTTGTATTACAGAACGTTAGATGAATTTGTTTCGATAGCCATACCCTACAGCAGCGGTCGTCAGCACAGAACACCCTGGGGCTAGCGTCTCTTACCTGCGGAGAACACACTGCACTATGGTGCACTCGTAGCTGCTAGCGGGTATGCTCTCTACCTCTTCCTGCTGCACGACGGGGCACACGCGACGGCTCCGCTTACCCTTTAAACATTTCAGCGAGTGCTGACAACCACTGCCCTACAATTTCACGTTTCGACAGTAACTTGTATGCAGAACATTTAGAGAAATTTGTTTTTAAATCCAGACTTGTTTCACGTTTTTACATTAACCTGTATTACAGAACTTTTAGAGGAATTTGTTTCGAAATAGACACTTTATAGTTTCACATTTCCACCGCAACTTGTATTATGAAATTTCTAGAGGAATTTTCTTCGAAATCTAACAATCCTTCCACGTTTCCACATTTCCACGGTAGTTTGTATTATTTCAGACTTTGCGGAAAAATTTACTTCATTCCTTAGTAAATAATATATATATTTTTTTTGTTAGAAGAAATACTGATATTGACCATTTTTTTTATTCAATTTATTTCTTATCAGACAATCTGTCAAAGATAGAGAAGTGATCTTGCATCATATTGTAGATATAGCATGCATAAATACATACAAAAAATTTCATCGCAGAATATTAGATAGTTTTTGAGTTATGTGGGAAATGCTTCATCACTGCACAGTGAAATGAATTTTGAAAAAAAAATGTAAATAATTTTTTAAATAGTAAAAATATTTTTTTTTTCATATAGAAGGACAGTGTTTTACACATGCTAATTTTCATCATTGTACAAAATACAGTAATGGAGGAAAAAATGTTGAATATTTCCAAAATTTTACTGCTGTAAGCTGTACCTAACCGCTTAATGCATCTAACAGTTAAAAATGGAAGAAATCGGATTAAAATTGTAAAAATTTCAAAATTAATCCTAATGTCCCTTAGAGTGGTTTCGAATTCAACCAGGGAAACAAATAAACTTACGGTAACATGATAATGAATTCATTAATATTCTTACAAAAATTGAACTAATTAATAAATGTTGGGGATATAAAGATAAAAATAGCTAACATAATTTGTGATATAATCATACAATCCCACTATACCATACTATGAGGAAAAATATCATCTAACGTCGATCGAAGTTATTGGATTACTAATTGGGACTAGAGGGACCATCACAAAAAGATTCGCGCATTTTTGCAAGTAGTTTGGTCTAGGAAAAACTCTTGTCATTGAAGTATCTCTGTCTGCAGTGAAGGGATCTATAAAAATTCTAAGAAACCATCTCTGTATTTAAGTAGACTGACCTCTTTCCTATGGCGATCTGCCCACTTAAGTTGAGGCTTGCAACTAGTGCTAAATAGAGGACTGCGATTACCTGATAGCAAATATATACTAAGGAAGATTTTATGTTTGTTCTGGAATTAATTATGATTTCTTTAATCGTTTTCAATTATTATAATTGTGTTATTTCTTTTTCTTTTCCTTCTCCATTGTTTTATTTTTTCCATTATAATTGTTTAACATTTATTAAAGAAAAACAATTTTATTGTAAGCTTTGTCTCGTAGGCAGCTTCCGCTTGGGAAAAGCTGAATGAATAAAGTTTATTCAAAATAATAATTCTATTTAGTCACTTACGTCGTTTTTTTTTTCAGTTTTTAAACCGACAGACATATAGGGTAAAGTCGATAATACTGTGATACGAGTAATATTGTGATAGTTCTTTTTGAGAATTTATAACAATTTTACTGAGCGAGAGAATGACCGGTTTTGTGCAGCAACTTGCCCACGAACATTCCCTTACTACGATGACGTAAAAAACCGATCTTCCTCTCGCTCAGTAATGTTGTAATAAATTCTCAAAAAGAACTATCACAATATTACTCGTATCACAGTATTATCAACATTTACCCTATACATGAATGCATTAGAGGTATCTATAGTGAGGGTCACATAAGAACAGTTCCTAAACAGCAAATATTGCCGTCTTGCCAATGTTGCCAACTGTTATCAGATATCACACGATCCTACGTACTAAATGACTTATTTACTTACGGTACTTTATGTTGGAATGTTATTCTAAATAATTCAATAATTTTAATATATTTTCGTAGGCAAACTATACGAGAAAGGGATCAACATGCCAAGTATTTTGTCTGCCTATGTGAAATTCATTGGTTTGACTAAACAATTGACTCACGAGACCTAACCTAAAAATGTATTTTGTTTGACCACATGAAATTATTTATTAACTCCGGAAACTTACCTGACTATAGTCTTGAATTATAATCACAACGCAACACATAAAATAACTATTGTAAATATTAATAGGCCTACTGATATTAACTAATTATTAGTATGTTCAAATTTCACTAGCTTCCAGTAACGGCTCAGAAATCTAGTACAATTTTAATTTCATGGAACTCCAGTACCGACAGATATTGTCGATATTTATCTCAGCTACCGACATACCAGTTACAAAATCACAACCATTTGTAGTATTTGTCAGTATCGAAATTCGAAACGAAGTTGGCAAAAGAAAATTCAACCTGCAAACTATAAAATCACCACAATCCACTAGCATATGTAATAATGGGGGGGGGGGGAATGGTTAGGTTTCACCCTTAGGGTATGAAGTAAGCTGACCCGGACTATAGTCCATTATCTTCTATCACAAAATAGAAGCTTGTGTGTCCAGATCTTTGAAATAAAAACCAAAAAGATAGCCATCGTAATCAGAATAATCTACTTCAAGAAGTGAATATTTTGGCCCGTTTCTTTGTCGCTAATGTATGAATTATGAATCGAAATGTAGAGGGATTCTCAGTTTTTATGACTGGCATGCTACAGTATATCGCCACTTCTCTGCCGATATATTAAATAGGCCTGTAAAGCCAAAAACGCTACAGCTGCACTCACTGCAAGGGACTACAAAATAATCGTGAGCGCTGATATTCCTTGTGCACGAGGTTTAGTTAAAGTCGATTAGCGCAGGTCATCTCAGCAGGTTCCTTACCCAGACAGAAACCAGTGTAGAATGGACTATGTAAGTTGTTACGATCTGAAATATATTACACACTTGTTCGTTTCCTTACGCGGGGTTTTCGTACGTCCTTCCCATCAGCTGCTGCCGCTAATTGTTTCGACAACTCACGTCGCACTCGGAACGGGTTCTGGCGAGTCCGCCCCCCTGTCACTCAGTTGCTAGGATACAGACCCGAAGTGATTCGGACGTTGTTTGCATTAAGAGTGCCTGGCCGTTGGAATGTGCAAATAAATGTTCTGTCTTAATTTGCGAATCATATATTAATTTCAGCCTGAAAGATTGAAGAGGGGCTACTTTGATACAAGGATTACAAAATTCAGTGAGCGAAAAAGGTACAGAAGGGGAACAGTGGTTGAGGAAAAAGGGTGGAATTGGAAACGGAGTGACGTTTTAGTAAAAAAAAATATATATTGGACAAAGAAAAATGTGAATACATTACAATACGGGAAACTTATTCAGAGTGTAAATGAATGTGTGTATCCAACACCTCTTAATAAAATAATACGTTGCTATGTTCGTATTTAAAATGCAATACTGGCCACCTGCAATTTTTCGAATATATTATTCGATTTCCATATTGAATGCGCTCTTACGTTTAAAAATACATATAATTATATTGTCTTTGTATAATTTTCAGAACACATTTTAAACGATATTCACACACATACGCTATACGGATATATATATATATATATATATATATATATATATATATATATATATGTGTGTGTGTGTTGTGTACTGTAGACTGTAGACTCGGGATTTTATTAAGAACGACCGACCGAGAGTCATGATAATACACGCGATCGGTAGCTCGCTTCGTACTATACGCAGCAGGCAGGCTTCCGCGTGTTCTGACTCCGCAGAAAGCAAAACACCGAACGAAGCATCAAGGACGACCGGTCGCCTCGTCGTATGAAGAGTATCATAGACTGAAAACTGTCTTCGATCGATGTGTTTATTCCACACCTGTGGAGTAACGGTCAGCGCGTCTGGCCGCGAAACCAGGTGGCCCGGGTTCGATTCCCGGTCGGGGCAAGTTACCTGGTTGAGGTTTTTTCCGGGGTTTTCCCTCAACCCAAGGTGAGCAAATGCTGGGCAACTTTCGGTGCTGGACCTTGGACTCATTTCACCGGCATTATCACCTTCATCTCATTCAGACGCTAAATAACCTAAGCTGATGATAAAGCGTCGTAAAATAACCTACTAAAATAAATAAATAAATAAATAAAAAAAATCGATGTGTTTACAGTATGCGATATGGAAATCATTAAACTGTCTGATGCCCTATCACCTGATTAGTGAACCTTGTAGGTATACAGGCTATCAGATTGAATAAAATTTACAATACAATATAGAGATAATAATAATAATAATAATAATAATAATAATAATAATAATAATAAAGTAATAAATCAGTAAAATAAAATAAAATTTTAACAAACTATGTTGTGTATTTGAAATAAAGTTTCCGGGCTAAGATGCCGTGGTCTACTGGTGTAGATATTCTCAGGCGTTTCGTCTACTACTGCGGCAGACATCTTCAATGGTTAGGTACCCCTAGCAGAAGACTTAGACCTAGGTTACCTAACCACTGAAGAAACGTCTGGGAATATCTTCACCAATAGACCACGGCATCTTAGCCCGGAAACTTCACTGCAACTAGACTCCGGCCGTGAAAACCTACATGCTAAAATTGTGTTGTGTATGAAAATATAAATATAAAATATAAAAATAAATAAAAAAATATGTTAGTATTTATCCTGTAGTTGAACGGAATAGTTAACTTATAATATTTTGTAACAGTGTTATATTCGTAATGGTACAGTACAAAAATAAATACCACATTAAAGAGATCAAGGAGGAAATTCTAGATAAGACTGAACAAAAATTATTAATTTTAAAACTAAATGGCGATTTTCCCATTGATTCTTTTAATTTTTGAATAAATTCAGCACGAATTTGGTTTGCTTCATCCTTCACATTTCTTGGTATGGTCGTTGAATGTGGAACAGTACAATCTGCATAGGCTACACCTTACCATAAGTAGCTCCAACGTCAATCATTGCCTGCGATTAAACATCTCTTATTATACACTATTGTAAAAATGTTAAGCGAAGAGAACATGTAGATTTGGTTTATTGTTATTAAATACTACGACTGAAGTAGATTATGTCCGCTTTTGAGAAAATTTGATACGAATCACGAAAGCTCTGTTCTTTTTATACAATCACGTATTTACTAAGCTACATTAAACATTTTCGCTATTGATATGATGAGTTGAACAAGATGGATATTGAATAACATTATTGATATAAAGCATTATTTCATTTAAATAATTGTGTTATTTAAAAATTATGTTTCCTTGTTTAAATGTTCAAATATTTTCTAAGTTCAGTGCTATCTGAAATAAAAACAAAATTGTAACGTTCTTAGGTAGGCTGTTTTGGGTATCAGGCATTAAAAGGTGATGTAATTGTAGGGCAATAACCTCGAGCGCTCGCGACCGACCGTGTAAACCTTTCAACCGATCGGTTATAAATTTTCGACTGTCTGCGCTCGAGTGTATCATTTTTCGGCTGCCTTCTTCACAACCGAGGACTGATAGGCAAGCTCGATTGGCCGTTTTCAACAGACTGCAGAGATCTAGTGTACTGACAGGCAGAAAAACACAACACTTCAATTTTTTTTAATTAAGATTTATTTTATACTTCTGAATATCATCTTATTCTTTTACCGTGAAATATTAAATTATAGTCAAATTTAAAATTATATTAATTTTTTTTTTGCAAGTTGCTCAATCTATTGAGGGATCAAATTGTCTTTCAGATAGAACTTGTCGTAACTCATCTGGCTCCGGAACCCATTCAGAACATATAACATTGAGTACTGAATTCTTTTCGAGAGTGAAAGATGGCCGGATTGTAGAACTGACCACATCACCTCCACCTAGTGCCGAAGTTAACAATTGGGAGCTCTACTTTCTTGACTCTTGTGGGCCACTATGACGTGTACATACTCTAATTGCGGACCCGCGATGTGGATACAACGGTGCATAGTTGATATGAGAATGGTAGTAAGACACGACGTCCTTGATTAAAACCTATAGTCACCGTGTTCCACAAATCTGACGTGTACCGGGCATTGAACCGTGTTCATCTTGTTGAGGAACCCGTTGTACAGAAAGCTCGTTTTGGTTCCTGCAATAGCTCAGTTCTACAGCGCGGATTTATCATTCCGCTTCTGGTCCGAACTTCGACGTGGATTGGCGTAATAGTTGCGATAGATCAGATCTAAAAATGTATTTCATCATTTTTCTCCCTTTTTCATGTTCTAAACTTCTAAACAATAATATCGTACCACCAATGACTCTCCTCTCCTCTCCTCTCCTCTCCCCTTCCCTTCCCTTCCCTTCCCTTCCCTTCCCTTCCCTTCCCTTCCCTTCCCTTCCCTTCCCTTCCCTTCCCTTCCCTTCCCTTCCCTTCCCTTCCCTTCCCTTTCCTCCTGAGTGAAGTCAGCGGGTGTGAATTTGAAAATGTGCCTAGCTTAAGGGGTTAGGTACAGCTTACAGCAGTAAAATTTTATTTTGGAAATATTCAATCTTTTTTTCCTCCATTACTGTATCTTGTACACTAATGAAAATTAGTATGTGTAAAACACTGTCCTTCTGCTATATGAAAAAAAAAATAGTTTTACGATTTAAAAAGAACCATTTCCCACATAACTCAAAAACTATCCAACATTCTGTGATGAAATTTTTTGTGTATATTTATGCATGTCATATCTACAATATGGTGCAAGATCACTTCTCTACCTTTGATAGGTTGTCCGATAAAAATATATTCATTTAAAAAATGGTCAAATATCAGTATTTCCTCTAACACAAAATTAAAAAAAAATATTATTTACTTAGGAATGTAGTTGAAAGAGCATGATATTGTAAACATGAGTTTCAGCAATAAAATAAAAGAGAAAGAACACGAAAAAGTTAACAAGTTTATGAGTTATGAGGGAAATGCTTCATCACTGCACAGTAAACTACCACCATTTTGAATTTTGAAAAAAAAAAAATATATATATTTTTTAAATCGTAAAACTATTTTTTTCATATAGCAGTAGGACAGTGTTTTACACATACCAATTTTCATTATTGCATAAGATACAGTAATGGAGGAAAAAAAAATTGAATATTTCCAAAACATTTACTGCTGTAAGCTGTACCTAACCCCTTAAGGGTTAGCGCAATGGATCTTGAAAGCTAGCAGTGATGGATCATAGTGTCTCTCTCTCGAAATTCAATTCATTTCAAACTCTCACAAGATTTTTAACACAGGAAGCAAAGAGGAAGTATAGCATCGATATTAATTTAGCTGGAAGAATGGGTGTAATTTTACCCAACAGAAGTTGACTTCCGATTAGGATTGGTTGAGGTTTTCCTTCATTGAGAGTCAGTCCGAACTTTCTGGTCCTAATACAGATTCAAGGTCCTCGTTAAGTTTGCATAGATATTGCATTATAAAGTGAGCAATCTGTTTATATAATTGGTCGGCGGGAAAAGGCACATAAGTAAAAAAGGTCGATTTTTCTGTTGTACCTAATCACGTAAGTCTAGTACTTTTTCTAATTTTTGAAATACTAAAATTTCTTGTATTTTAAATTGAAAAGGGTCTTCCTTTAACCAACATACATGAATTTCATTATTATACTTATATTCAGTTAAGAGTAAATTAAAAAAAAGTCTCTCCTGAAAAATTATTCTTTTTGACTTATGTGCCTTTTGCCGCCGACCAAAATCTTCCGAAAAATTGTTCAAGAAAAATAACTATAAACAGTAATATCATTTGCAACATGTTGTAGAAATTGAATTGTTATGAATTGCAGAAAATATATTATGAGAAAGTAAATGTCAACTCATTCAGACTCGTTTTTATGCATGACGAATAGGTTTTGCGCAGTAATTGCTCAGGAACAGCTGCAAACTTCCTACGTTGCACTTCAAATGTGCATCTGGCATTTAGCGTGTGTTTCGGATCAGTTATAAACAGAAGAATAACTGTTGTTAGGTGTGTTCGAAATACTTATCAGAATTGCACACAATAAATATTAATCAAACGTTTTTCATTCTGCTTGAAAACATTTCAAACGTGAGCAGAACTGGAGACTTTCTGAATATACTACTGCTAGTGGCTTGTGCAGCAAATGCTGCTGCAAACTAAGTTCGTTAGACGTTCAAATAAACATTTTTCAGATTTATTTTCAATGAAGAATACTTGTCTTTTTGATAGCTATTTGCTTCCATAATAATGAAACATACTCCCTCTGAATGGATTTTTTTAGGCCAAATACTTTTTCTTGACCCTATCCAACTACAGTTTTTGAGTTTCAACGCGAAAACGCAAGTATCAATGTCAGGACGATAGCAATAGCTATTTCAGGTTATTGTGGACTGTAGGCAAAAGTTAAAAAAATGTCAGATTTGCTAAGCTTTCAAACAATAGCATTTTCGTATAGCTGTTGCATGTAGAACTTGAAATGTAGAGAGTAAAATCATTTTATCCTACTAAGAGAGCTTGCTGAAATGATCTGGAGACTACAAAATTTTCTAGGCCTCTTATTTTATCAGTAAGTAATACCTTTTTATCTTTCCTTAGGAACTGTAATTTTTGCGCTCTCTCGAGCCAATACTGAAGACAATGACACATATCAATATCTACACTACACCGCCATTAAGTATATGAAAAAGACCCAACCCCACTGGGTTAATAAGTATAAAATATTTGATTTTTAATAACAATATTATTATCTTACTTAAGTTTTGTAGTTATATATAGCAGCCACTCAGTAAATTATAGAAATGAAGATCTAAATTAAGATATTCTCTACATTTACTTACATAACCTCAAAACGTTTCACTTTCATGTCATAAATATAGCATCAATATGATGTACAATTAATGAAAAATAAACGCATCATGATATTAACTATAATAATATTTAATTTCTAATGGTAATATGTCATCAAACCACCTCAAGTTTCGTAGATTTGAATATCCAATACACAGCTGTGCTCAGAAAATTATACACTGCAGAATCAGTTTTTAATAACAAATTGAATTGAGCTCTAAATATGTCGGAAATCCTGCAGGTCATGGCCATCGTGTAATAGCCTATTTTTTTTATTGTAGTGTGTGTTTTGTTCTGAAATTCAATCAAGTCGGCCGTGATTCAATAAAATTAGTTCTCAAAACTGACAACAGATGGGTTTTGGAAAATAGGAAAATTATGTAGGAAAATTGACATTTCACTGAAAACTACTATTTTTCCGAAAAACTTTGGATGCCAGGGATGAAAATGAGGGGTCACTCATTAAAATCCGTTCAGCCGTTTTCCCGCAATTTCCATTACCAGTTCAAATTATATATAGATGATTTCCCACTGATGGGTGGAGCTTGAATGTCAGATATACTGGATCCGATTTATACTACCTGTGTTTTCATGCTGTACATATTTCCTTGCATTCATGTGGCGCCTCTTGAGAACTGTATATCAAACTGGCTGACAGACTCTGGCTAGCTTGAAACAGACCGATGCAACTCGAAGTAAATCATTGCACGTGAAGCAGACTTCGCTATTAATATTTCATTCTCAAGTTACTCGATAACTGTCAAGCTGCTTGGATACGACAGTACTGCAAGATAAACTGTTCAAGTCGTTGCAGAAGTAGAAAGCACTTCATTGTGAGAACTTTGGTCGTGTATGCTTATAGAATTACCTCGAGGTCCATGTCTCATGACATCAGACATATTGGTGGTAGTAGGGGAGAAGTGGGTACAGTGAGACAGGGAGAACAGTGAGACATTTTTTATTAGATGATAAATTTTGATGTTGAAATATTTGTAACAGTGGAGTTGTATGTTGCATGAGTAAAGTAACAGTATTTTCATACTCGATTTGATTCTAGTTATAAAGGTGAGTGATGAAAAAATAATTCGTAATTTTTCACTCTAGAAGTAAAATTTTGGCTTGTGTTTAATGAAGGATATTGGATATACAAATTAAATAGGAATATGAATATTTTGTTACCTAATACTATGGTATTTGACGTTATGTTTTGCAAAGTTTCGTCTTTCTTGTTTTGATTTTGAAGTGATGGTGCCATTTTTAAACGAACTATGTGTAAAGGGAACAGTGAGACATGCCATTCAAGGGTACACTGAGACGTCTCACTGTACCAATTATTTGCAAAAATAAACTGTAATTATATTACATTTACCGGTAACTAACATTAAAAATGAACGTACTAGTAACCAATTTAGGAACTATAGCTTAAAATAATGGATACATTACATTTTAATTGTTTCTTAAATAAAAAATTATTGACAAAATGTAAAAAAAAAGTTAAAAAATAATAAAGAATTAAATTAAATTCTTATAATTGTAAGCTTTGTTGTCACCAAAAATTCATTTTATTTTTTTTAGCAAAAGTTTGAAAAGTCATGGAAAATTCACTTTTCCAAATGTTCCAGATGTTTCAATGGTTTCGAAGTCAGACATCAAAATGATTCTAAATAAGTCTACAGAAAGTGGCAAGATAAAGAGATAGCAAGCTTTCTATCCTTTTGAAATAAATGTAAATCATTTCAATGTCCGTTAATACACACTGGTGTCTCACTGTACCCTCCTGAATGTGAACAGTGAGACATTTGCATTTTTTTGACAAACACGCATTGTATATTATGTCCTTTATCTATTAACATTTCTGTTTATGTATTATTGTACTCCATGTTTTAATGTATATTTCTGTTGCACTTCATTTTAAAAATACCTGAAATTTCACTTGCATACATATGTCTTAATATTTTGTGTCTCACTGTACCCACTACTCCCCTACAGGGTGATCAGTTTGGGTATGGATAAAATAAGAACACCGTACAATATTTACTACTGAACTTTATTTTTTGAAACTTTGTGCATACAACACTGAAAGATGGGAGATTTCTCAGAGCTCAACATGGCCCCCATTGCTCACCTTGCACAACTTATAACGGTGTTACAATTCAGCCCATGTCCGTTGTAACATAAGAGGGATAACTTGTTGAAAAGCTTGAGTAATTTTTACTCTCAGATCATCTGGGTATCTGTGAACAGACAATGTCTTTAACAAAACCCTACACGAAGAAGTCAGAAAGGGTTAGATCTGGGGAGTTTGGGGACAAAGCCAAGAGATTGCTACTTCTCCTACTGGGTTTCGCCTGTGACCTCCTGCATGTTTTTTTTTTACACAGAATCTGTTTCTACAAATGTTCGATGCCACAACATTACGGAATCGTATCTAGGTACATTACGCACATCATACTCACGTCGAAATACACTTTGAACTCTTTTAACACACTCAAATTCAGCATACCAAAGAACACATTGTGCCCGCTGTTGATTTGTAGTAGCCATTTTAATCATCTATGATGTTCATTTGTCCTTTCAGATTATGCATTATTGGTTGTCATATATGGAAACTCCCATCTTTTAATCATAGGCCTACTATAAAGGTTGGTTCACAATAAACCGGGAACAGAAACGGCAACGAGAACGAGAACGGAAATATTGTTAAAATGAATCTATTTAAATGTGAGGATTCACAATTAACTATTGTGAACGCTCACATTTAAATCCATTTATTTTAACATTATTTCCGTTCTCGTTCTCGTTGCCGTTTCCGTTCCCGGTTTATTGTGAACCAGCCTTAACCAGCAAGAAATTTTTCCTACTATCATAATAGCTCTATAATAACATACCCAAACGAATCAGACTGTATATTATCTGCAATCGAAACCGACGTAGCTCAGTAGGCTACTGAGTTGGACTCGTGATCTGAATTTGATCTCGATAATGAGTTCCAGTCCCACTTGTGATGATTGCTTGAAGCTCTTTCTTAAAAAAAATTACTTTGACTAGCGACGACGGAAAAAGTGACAAATACAAACCTGTCAGATTTTTATGTTTCCTAAACATAGAGACAAATGATTTGTGATAAGAGACAAAAGATGAGTAAATTAGGAGTGGATTTTACTAATCTGGCTACTGTTTTGTTTCTTGAAGACATTTACTTGCCACATTTGTTTATATTTTTTAGATTATTTTCAAAATTCGAAGACTTATTGTCAAACGTATAGTGAATCAATAAGTAGACTGTAAATACATGTTATTCAAAATGGGACTAAATTTTAATAACGCAAGCATTGTATTAACACATATAACAGATATAAACGTTCTGCTTTTCGCAGATGGTCAGATTATGATCGTCAATTTAGAGGACAATCCGCAGTGCGGAGTATTCAAATTAAAAATATTCCTACATAATGCCAGTGATAACTGATAAGAAATAGCTATATCAGAATCTCTAATGAAGACTGTGGATATGTGAAATTTCTAACTTATACATTTTTACACCATTTAATCTGAAACTTTTACCAGTGGCGTAGCGTCAATGTAAGCTAAAAAGCTTAGCTTCCCCAGTTAATAATAATTTCATAATAAACCTGCAGTTTATGGAGAAAATTATTTATTAATTTTAATAGAATTTATATTTACGCGTTAAATATTGCGATGCGGCAGCTCAGGATGATTTGTGATGCAGCAGTAAACAAGAAGCCTGCACACACCAGCTTCCAAGCAGACCGGTTTCTTCTGTGTAATCCACCCCGCAGATTTTCCATCCCTTTCTAACTAAGCTACCCTAGTCGCAAGGCTCGCAAAGAAGCTAGCTTTAACATTTAAAATAAGTAGTTTCCGAGTTATCCCTTTTCGTCAGTTGTGTTCAGTTGAAGTGTTAGTGTGCACTGTGGCTGATATAATAAATAATGAGCGAAATATCAGTTCCTGACACTAATTTACTTGAATTTTTTAGGATAATTGTATTATCAAGACCGACTTACGAACAAAAGTGTGATTTAAAAAACAAATGACCGACTCCCTTGCTCAATGAAGGACACAACCAAAAGACAGACGCATACTTACGTAATGATACTAATATTGTGATTTCTCTAAGTATGACAGGGAGTGAGCTAATGTTATACGTATACGTGTCTATTTGTTAATAGATATGTGTAAACCGTGAAATTTATTACGTATCATTTGAGGTCATGCCTTATTGGTGTTACTTACGATGTTCCAACCAATCTTCGACTGCTGACTTGAAATTGACTACTATTTATTTTAAGACTGTATTTTTGTAACACGTTTTCTCGTATTGCATGAAAGACAACTTGAGTTAGCTTCCCCTGCTCAAAATTTCATGCTACGCCATTGACTTTTACCACTTATTTCTTACAATGTGGACAAGCAATATACAAATTTTCACATTGATATTCCAATTAGTTTACTTATAATTAATTTTTGTTGTTGTTTTAATACTGAATTATAATTGTCCCAATTTTCATTACTGTGCAGTGATGAAGCGTTTCCCTCATAACTCCTAAACTTGTTAACTTTTTCATGTTCTCTCTCTTTTATTTTATTGCTGAAACTCGTGTTTATAATATCATGCTCTTTCAACTACAATCCTCAATAAATAATATATTTTTTATTTTATGTTAGAAGAAAATACTGGTATTTGACCATTTTTGTTAATGAATTTATTTTTATCAGACAATCTATCAAAGAAAGAGAAGTGATCTTGCATCATATTGTAGTTATGACATGCATAAATAAATACAAAAAAATTCATCACAGAATGTTGGATAGTTTTTGAGTTACGTGGGAAAAGCTTCATCACTGCACAGTGAACTGAATTAAAAAAAAAAAAAAAGTGAACAACTTTTTTTAAATCATAAAAATATTTTTTTCATATGGTAGAAGGACAGTGTTTTAGACATAGTAATTTTCATTATTGTACAAGATACAGTAATGGAGGAAAAAAATGTTGAATATTTAAAAAATGTTACTGCTGTAAGCTGTACCTAGTCCCGCGCCGTGGCGTCGTGGTCTAAGGCATCCTGCCTGGAACTCGCGTTACGCAATGCGCGCTGGTTCGAATCCTCATGGGACAAGAAATTTTCTCATAAATTTCAGCCAGTGTATGGGACCGGTGCCCACTCAGCATCGTGATGCACTTGGGGAGCTACTATAGGTAGCGAAAATCCGGTTTCGCAAACCAGCTATAACGGCTGGGGGAATCATTGTGCTAACCACACAATACCTCCATTCTGGTTGGATGATCGTCCACCTCTGCTTCAGCATGTGGCCGTGAGGCCAGCAACCGGCTTGTCGGTCTTGGCCCTTCGTGGGCTGTAGCGCTACGGAAGCTGTACCTAACCCCTTAATTTTATATTTAATTTATTCCTGATAGATGTATGTAAAATGTAACACATGCTTTTCATGTTTTTCCAATTACTTTTTGAGATAAAATATATTTACATTTTAATTGTTAATTTTTCAATTTTTTTTTTTAACTTATCATATCCTCAGCATATGATGATTTGAATACTTTCAATAGCAGAAGAAAACACATTTGTCAGTTTACTTTGTGCAAAATTTCACTGAGATTGGAGAAAAACTGCATTCATTAGAGCATTTTGAACGTTACAAAATGGTGAAAATGGGAAAATCGAGATAACGAGTATCAATGTACAGCATGTATACTACATCGTCACCTGAATGAAAGAACTAGTTAACTCTAAATTTGCGTTTTTTAGTTATCTCTGTTTTAGCATTACAAAAATCGCACAGAATGTAATGCAAGAACTAGGTAACAGATTGAACGATACCAGCGACATCTATTTTCTAATGTAACAAATAGGTAAAAGAAAACGAGACATATTTCTTAGTGCAATAAATAAATAAATAAATAAATAAATAAATAAATAAATAAATAAATAAATAAATAAACAAACAAACAAATAAATAAATAAATAAGTAAATAAATGAGTAAGTAAATAAATAAATGAGTAAGTAAATAAATGAATGAATAAATAAATAAATAAGTAAATAAATAAATAAATAAGTAAATAAATAAATAAATGAGTAAGAAAATAAATAAATGAGTAAGTAAATAAATAAACGAGTAAGTAAATAAATAAATGAATAAGTAAACGAGTAAATAAATAAATAAGTAAATGAGTAAATAAATAAGTAAATAAATACATAAATAAATATGTAAATAAATAAATAAGTAAATAAGTAAGTAAATAAATCAATAAATAAATAAGTAAATAAATCAATGAGTAAATAAATTAATAAGTAAATAAGTAAATAAGTAAATAAATAAAGAAGTACATAAATAAATAAGTAAATAAATAAAGAAGTACATAAATAAATAAATAAATAAATAAATAAATAAATAAATAAATAAATAAATAAATAAATAAATAAATAAATAAATAAATAAATAGGGAATATCAAATTACGTAGTTCTTGCATTGAGGTTACGATAAATACTGTCGATATCCTTCCTTCCTATACAGGGCTACCACACACATTTTTCTCCTACATAACAGCGCGAAATATGGACTGAAAGAAAAGTAAAATTAGTTAGAATGGAGAACAAAATCTGTCAGAATGACAGCTGAGTGTCAATTTAAAGGGCTGCAGCTCCACGCACGCGCTGGTCCCTTTAAATTCGTCTTCTGAGAAGCTTTGGATTTGTCATAGAGCCAACATAAGCACAGATTTAGAAAACTGAAACATTATTTAATTTTTTTAGAGTTAAAAACAAAATTTAAATCCCCCAAGTGATCCATAGCCTTAACAGCACATAAAAAGTCTCGTTGGAATTCTCATGTTGCACATATCGTGAAGGCTGCGCGAACATCGAAGCCGTCAGGTAGGTCCTGTCAGGAGATGCTCCCGATTTCGCACGCGTCGTGCTGGCCGTGATTTGCTTCTTAGCAACGCCCCTCCGGCTCGCATCCAATCATCAACAAACTGGTCCCCGTATCCTAGCAACGCAGCGAATGAGGAAGTGCACAACAAACTAATCCGTAATGTATAGAGTTGTAAAGCTGCGATAGACTAGCATAGAATACGAAATGACAGTGCAGAATTCGGTAGTTTTCCTAGTAATATTCGTAGAATATAATGCGTTCTTAGATACACCAACGCTCTGCTATTTGCATAAACAACAGGCGATGTTATCAATGCCTTTCAGATGACGATATAATAAAAAGGTTCTACAGCATATTGTTTCGTGATCTAGCCGTAAGTATTCGTGACAATCATGAGATCCCGGGTTCGATTTTCGTCCTGAGCTTAGAAATTTTTCCTTAAAGAAACTTTTTAGTTCTTTCAATGGTAAAGATCTAGAAGAAAAGTGATTGTATTAAAAAGGGTTTCTGTAGACCAGCCGTGGCGAGAACGTGACTCGCGAGACATTGTGGCTCGCAGTGATAGCTGTGCATTTCGCTTGCTTCTAACCTCCTCCAACTCCCACCCTCTCACTCACTGGAGTCAAACTCCGTTCCATTTGTATTTGTCTCTGACCTGCGAGTGGCATATGTCTCTCTCGAAACCATGTACGAAAGTTCCAAGTAGGATGGGAGGACGCATTTTTTGCTGTCAATATGATGAAAATATTAAATGTATGATTTGTTCACAAGTATTACGAGGAAAACGGTTGTATAACATAAAACGGCATTATACTACATGTTACTGATGAAACATTAAAATGTTAAGTGTTATTGTTGTTTTTATCATCATCATCATCATCTCTGCTGATGTATGAATAATGCGGTTAGCTCTTCAATTTGAACTCACTGATTTACTATGTAATGTCAAATGAAAGCTAGATGTAAGGACTTGACAAATGTTGAACTTTCAAAGCTTTGCCAGAAAATAAATATCCGAAGCTTCGTTCTTTCGCTTGCTCTGTTGAAGCCATGTTCACTACAAATTACGTTTGTGAAAAATTATTTTCAACATTTAAAATAGTAAAAACCAAATTTAGATCACGACTGACAGACAAATACCTTCGTGATCAACTACGACTGGCAGTACGTGACATAGTTCCTGATTTTGAAACTTTGTCGCAGAGACATTCTGAAGACATTTCATTTTAGGTTGTGATATTGTTCATTTATTGTTCATTTATTTCTTCGTTACACGTACTAAACATTACTTTGTAGCCTTGTACTATATAAATTAGTCTATATTTAAGTGCTTGACGTAAGGAAAAATGAAAATCAGTTAATAAATCAGACAGTTGCTTCATTTCCCCTTCGGGTGTCCGCCTCCCACCATAGGTGCTATGCACGTTGCAGGTTACACAATGGCTCGGCGTAGATTACATTTTCGCCACCGCTGCTGTAGACAGTGGCACTTCACTGTTCAAGTAAAGATTCTGAAAGTGGGTCAGGAATATTTTAGTTTAGTATAAACACTTAAAAATATTTTAGTTAGAATCACGGAGTAGGATGAAGCAAAGGATCGGAATGTAAGTTAACAATAGGAAATATGGTTATTCTCTGAAGAATCTGTGCATGGCAAAGGAGGCAAGAGCAAGTGGATATTTCATTATCAGAGAGGACTGCATTGCAGTGAATACGAACTTGAACTCGCCGTCGTAATACTCGAGATTTATGGACCGCGAAAACTGCGGATACAGAAAGCACCTGTCAAGATCCTCGTGCCTCTTCCAGTTCAACTACCAGATATTTCCATACTTATGCTTTTTTAAGTATTACCTCTATTGTATATCATAGCAACCAGATATGGTTAACATAGGTTCTTTTAATGCCAAATATGAACACTGACTCTTAAGATTGGATTGTATTAACAATATACATAGAACTATTTAGGGAAAATTAGGGTCTGTTGGACAGTTGGGCATGTTGGACACTTTGTACTTTAACGCGTTACCTCGCCACTTGTGGGCACCACATTCTGCTAGAAGTCAATGACGGAAGTAGCCACGAGTGGGGCTATTTTCGTCATTGACTTCTAGCGGAATGTGGTGGCCACAAGTGGCGAGGTAACGCGTTAAAGTACAAAGTGTCCAACATGCCCGACTGTCCAACAGACCCTAATTTACCCTATGTCAATTCTAGTATCAGCGCTGTTTTGTATCATAATACAGCGAGTCCACAGAAACATTCCGTGATTATAAACTGCTATAATTTTTAACTATCGGTCTTACTAATAAAAACTCTATATACAGACGTTTAACTGTCTTATACTTATACAATGAGTAGCTCGTTTATAAGTCGTGTGTAAATTCCTTACTAAAAATCACTACATACGTCGTGTATAACAGTATAACTGTTACACAGCTATGTCACAGTTTCGTCATTACTTCATTCCGAAAGGTAATAGAATATCTGAGGTTCTCTATCGCATCCGGTAGAGCGCTCTAGTGTGCCGTGTTAAGTATCAATAGTACAACTGGCTCTGATCGATTACCACACTATATTTTGGTCAAAGAGTACAAGCTACAACAATATTATTCTAATTATTCTGTGCTCTTTGGTTTGTTCTTCTGTGGTTACAAGGCAACCATCATCAAAAAAATGCCAGTCGGTAAGAACAGCTGTTAGAGGGGCTTATACAACGCTATATACAACGCTTAAACAAGGGTTTTTCGTGTATATAACTATTGCAAAGCATTTCCCATTGTATAGTTACAGACTGTTTATACGTCCATAGCTTATGCAAGGTTTATTAGTAACGTTTTCTGTCCCAACTCTGCATAAGTCTCGTATAAAACTATACACGGTTTATTAGTAAGACCGTATGAGTATTACGAAATTCATATCGGTGTGCCGTCTGTGAAAGCACAGAGCTCTTCCAGCGAACAGTCAGTCATGAATGTGATGTCATGAGATAAGACAGTTGTGTTGTAGTTTGTGGATTTGTTAGTAGGTTATTTTACGATGCTTTATAAACATCTCAGGTTATTTAGCGTCTGAATGAGATGAAAGTGATAATGCCGGTGAAATGAGTCCGGGGTCCAGCACCGAAAGTTACCCAGCATTTCCTCATATGGGGTTGAGGGGAAAACCTCCGGAAAAAACCTCAATCAGGTAACTTGCTCCGACCGGGAATCGAACCCGTGCCACCTTGTTTCGAGGCTAGACGCGCTAACCGTTACTCCACAGGCTTGGACCTCGTTAGTGGATTTCATTAGAGAAAACTGTAGTGTTGTGCAATGGTGGGATATTTACTGCATTGTCGTATAATCATTTTGAAGATGTACATAATACATAGAACATCTATACTAATAATAAATCTGTAGCCGAAATTTTTCTGGTAATTTTCGATTTTCCAAAAATAATTGGTCCTAACATATATAATTAACCACCCTGAAACCGAAAATCGTTTTTTTTTTTAATTTTTGTTTGTATGTCTGTCTGTCTGTCTGTCTGGATGTTTGTTACCTTTTCACGCGATAATGGCTGAACGGATTTCGATGAAAATTGGAATATACATTATGTTCGTTGTAACTTAGATTTTAGGCTATATGTCATTTAAAATTCATTATTTAAAAGGGGGGTTATAAGGGGGCCTGAATTAAATAAATCGCAATATCTCGCTTATTATTGATTTCTGTGAAAAATGTTACATGACAAAAGTTTCTTTGAACATAATTTCCGATAAGTTTTATTCTTTGAAAAATTTTGATAGAACTGATATTTAATGATATAAATGAGTTTTAAAATTAAAATAACTGCCATCTAAGGCCGTGTAATGAAATAAAAAAACAAATGACTTCGTCTATAAGGGGCCTTGGACAACAACAATCGAAAACTATGAAAGATAGCCTACAGAGAATGTTTCTGTGTTTGTATGAAGTAATATCGGAAGCTAAATTAACCGATTTGTATAATTAATTATTATTTCACCATTGGAAAGTGTAGTTTCTCTAGATGGACATAATGCTATAATGTTATTACAGTAACTTCTGAGTGAATTGAGGACAAGTAAGATTAAAATAGCCTCTTATGCACAGAAAGCTTGATAGGCTATTCTGTATATTCGTTTCCTGTATTTCTTAAAATAATATTTATGTACACACTCATTCTAATCTCAGAGAATTAACGAACAACGAGAGTGTATTGATTTAGGACGCAGTAATAGTATGTTAGCTTAGTATTCCATTATTTTATAATCCAAATTTTAACTATGCTCAATTGAATCGTGTTAAAATACATATGCATTAAATGCAATGCAAAAAAATTGGGTAATGAGCCATTATGTTGCGCTGTTGTAAAAGTTGTTCCTCCTGAGATTCAAGAGCCCCCATAACAAATTAAAAATTACTTATCTGAGTACATCCGTTATCAACACACTTTTTATATAATATAATATAATATAATATAATATAATATAATATAATATAATATAATATAATATAATATAATATAATATAAGGTTATTTAAGTTATTTGAAGGGTTCAGAACCATTTTGGGCCAAGCGCCATTTACTGAATACGTAGAAAACAAGGGTTAAAATTAAATTATTATCATAATTCAGTGGAAACATATAGCAAGTAAAATAAAGTATACACATTAAATCTAAATGATGTCAGTGTTCATTAAACTATGGTTGCATGTAATAAAAATTAAGAGACATGTTAAAGGAATTGTCATTGCACCAAATGAGTGCTCTCTGGACCAAAATGATCGCATTTTAATTATTTGAATACAATTTAAATTAAGTAACATATTAAACGATTTATCCTTCTATCAAACACGAATGTTCCCTGGATCAAATGTCCTATTTTAATTATGTAATTACTTTATATTTATTTCTAACGGGTGCAGCGGAGCGCACGGGTACGGCTAGTTGAAAAATAAAACGAGAAATAAGAATGAAATTTTATAAAACAATGGCCACACATGTCCACTAGTATGATAGTGAAAAAAAAAATGTTATGTTTTATTTAACGACGCTCGCAACTGCAGAGGTTATATCAGGGTCGCCGGATGTACTGGAATTTTGTCCCGCAGGAGTTCTTTTACATGCCAGTAAATCTACTAACATGAGCCTGTCGCATTTAAAAATGCCATTGATCTGGCCCGGGATCGAACCCGCAACCTTGGGCATAGAAGGCCAGCGCTATACCAATTCGCCAATCAGGTCGACATGATAGTGAATCTTGGGTCCCTGCAACACAAATTTAATCTAGAATCAAGAGTACTGAAATGAGTTTCTTTAAAAGGAAGAATTAACATATTAGAACTAAACTGAATATTTATGCAATGAATGACCTGATTCGATAATATAGAGATGAATGGATGCAACACTTGGGAAGAATATAATCAACAATAATACCTCAAATAATACGTATAATCTTACTATAGGCAAGAGAGATATCGGAAGACCAAAGAAAAGATGGAAACAGAAGAAGAAGAAGAAGAAGAAGAAGAAGAGACATACATCAAATGTGTAGCAGAACAAGACAAGCATTTAGACATAAATTTCCGGCAGCTCAGTTCAAACGCGAAAAACAATGTTAACGTTAGTGGATAGGTTTAGTGAGACAGGTTTTGTGACTGACCGGAAAAGAAAACGAAAATGCCATGTGCTTACAGAAAAAAAAACGGTGATGAAATAGGAGCTGCCTTGGAACGTAGTCCTCGAAAATCTCTTTTTTGCACTTGATTCACGTCTTCAACATAAATATACTACGACACAATGACTATCTCACCATTGCACAGTAGTACTGCACTCTCTGTAAAATCTGACTCATGACTGCACAACAAAACTGTTCCACTCTGATGAAATCTCACCCACGACTGACTGCAGGCGGGAAGAGCACCGCGCTTTCATGGAGCGGAATACAAGCGGTTGCATGGGACTCGGGTTGCCGATAAGTCAAGCAATGCTTCGGAAATTTTAAACTGCTCTCTCTATAGTGCCAATGTATTCATGTTACAGTGAAGATTTTTTTTTCCTTTGCGGACGGTTTTTGAAAAAAAAAATCATTTTATGTTAAAAGTTTGATTGCAGATTCCATGAAATTCTTTAAAAAATATCAGTTTCTTCTGTAGAGTAAGCTATTTATGACTATGGTTTGGTAGTAATTTAGTCATAAAATGTATTTGTTCGACTAATCCTCTAAAAAGAGTAATTCGCGGGTGCTTGTGTAAAGCGGGTTAAGTATGAATTGGCTAACGCGGGATAAGTAAAGATTTGAATCCTCCACGATTACGTCTGTCTTGTATTATAGGGGTTAAATCAATGGTCGTCAGCACTCGCTGAAATGTGCAAAGGGTACGCGGTGCTGTCCCGTGTACACTGTCGTGCAACAGGGAGAGGTAGAGAGCATACCCGCTAGCAGCTACGGAGTGCACCCTAGTGCACTGCGTTTTCCGCGGGTAAGAGAGACTAGCCCCAGCGTGCTCTGTGCTGACGACCCCTGGTTTAAATCATGCTTCCATCCATGATGCAGTTACAGTGCTCCGTATTATAAAAAAGATATTGGGGTAGGAGTACATATATAGATAATATGAATATGAAAGAAAGATTGGACTAGCCTGGTTCAGACTGGGGATTTGGAGATTAAGAAATAATAGAGGTATACCTCAAGGCACGTGCTCATTATGTGGACATAGGGAGGATGACATTCATATTGTTTTTGAATGTCAATATACAAAAGAAAAACGGATGAAATTCATAAATGAAAAGTTTCTACAAATGAATAGGCCTAAACAAATATCTATGAGAAAACTTATGAATAATAATAATAATAATAATAATAATAATAATAATAATAATAATAATAATAATAATAATAATAATAATAATAATAACATAAAGTCAGAAAGGCAAATAAGTCTATATCTTTTTTGGTCAAAAAATTAGAATGGAAATAATAAATGAAAAAGCTAGAATTGAATGAGAAAAAAAATTGGATAGGAAAAAAGGTTTATTTTTTTGAATAGTATTATCAATAAATAAAATGAAACACATATATTCAAAAGTTTTAAATACACTAGAACAAGGGAAGATTTATATATGACAGCTTCGCATTGTAGATTGAAACGTGAAATACTATACATCTTAGCCAAGTGAACAAAGACTAATTGTATCAAATACTAAAATGAGTTAAGTCTTGCACAAAACTAGTCGCAAGTGCAAGATAAAACATCTTATATTAAATAGTTGAATTTAGAAATTATATTAAAAATTGTAAATCTATATGTGCTTGGGAAAATATTTGGGGCTAAGAGGGATGAAGTTACAGAAGAATGGAAAAAGTTACACAACACAGAACTGCACGCATTGTATTCTTCACCTGACATAATTAGGAACATTAAATCCAGACGTTTCAGATGGACAGGGCATGTAGCACGTGTGGGCGAATCCAGAAATACATATAGAGTGTTAGTTGGGAGGCCGGGGGGAAAAAGACGTTTGGGGAGGCCGAGACGTAAATGGGAAGATAATATTAAAATGGATTTGAGGGAGGTGGGATATGATGATAGAAACTCGATTAATCTTGCTCAGGATAGGGCTTATGTAAGGGCGCAATGAACCTCCGGGTTCCTTAAAAGCCAGTAAGTAGTAGTAGTAGTAGTAGTAGTAGTAGTAGTAGTAGTAGTAGTAGTAGTAGTAGTAGTAGTAGTAGTAGTATATCTACATGTAAATTATAAATTATGTAATTTAAGGATGTATGTATATTTTTCTTTTTTTGTCTATGAACTATAGGCTAATATATCACATCATATTATATAGTGCTCTCCATATTTTGTGACAAAGGTGTTTTATTCAGTATCAAAATAAAGAAGTTTAGATACATTACAATTTGACGTAACCCCCTTTACACAAGCACCCGCGAATTGCAAATTGAAATTTCGTTCGTAAGCTGTACTGACATCGCTGTGAAAGCCGCTGTCGCCACGGTCAGGGTACCCAGGCAGAATTACACCCATGCTCCTGCAAGTCACTAAAGTAAAGAAGTACACATACTGATACGTCTGCTCTGCAGCGTTGCTACGTGTTGCATTAAATTCTCTTAGACAACTCAAAATTCTCAATATATTCCGCTTATTTATCGTAGCGTATTCAAAATCATTACTTTACAAAATATGTTCGTAGTTACCTGGTCCTTAGCTCGTCTGAATTAATCTGGTAGATTTCCTTCCACACTGCATAGTTAATATAGATCGTGCTAACTTGAAATAAAAGACCCAGTCATAAGACTGCATTGTAATTAATATATGCACATAAAATTAAGTTAAGAGCGATTTCCTTATTTCAGTTTCGGTATTTGCACAGCTCCTGAGATGTGGATGTACCGTTGCTCTCAACGGATTATCGCGTGAGCGTGTAGCCCACCTGTCAGATGCAGAGCGGATTCTTGCATACGTCATCGCTTGTCAGCTGCTCGAGTAGCGCGGACCGTTGTCTCGTGGCTCCAAATTAACTCATTTCCCGGCTGAGTGCCCGCAGATCATACCGCGAGGCAATTAGGAGCAAGCTGAAGAACTATGCGAATGCCGCTCTTGATTTTGGGCGAGGTCTGTTGGTTTCTGTTTCTCACGGGTATCACACACCGTTACAAGATTCGCTAATGGATCGGCCGGAGATACTTGTTGGAAATCTGGCTAGTGGGATTAGTGCTGGGCAAATACTGTGATGGAGGCTGTTTTCTTGAAGTAAAAGTAGTTAAGACTCTTACCTTTTTACAACCACTACCAACATCGATTCCAACCACTCAGTATAGTAATAACAGTAGTAGTAGTAAAATCTAGTAGTAGCAGCAGTAGAGGTGAAGCTAATAGTACATTATGCAACTAGCCTATAATGGTAGTAATTAAGACGCGAGTATGTTTATGAAACGAGCGCAAGCGAGTTTCATAATTTTCATACGAGCGTCTTAATTACCATTATTGGCAAGTTTCATACGACTTTTTATGCTCGACCATATTTCTAACTTGAAATTATTCATAAGTATTCATGTTATTGTTATCTAAGTCAGGAGCGGAACTGACCTTGTGAAATAGCCTACCTCGTAAATTGTGAGATGTGCGCAGACGCGAAAATATTGATTTTTTCCGAGAAACAGATGTCGATGACCTTGATATAATCTAGAGAATAAAAGAAACATTAATCTTGATATAACCTTGAAATTGAATTATACATTGAAAAACGAGATGACAAATTAAATTTATTTGAATATTATTTACAATTAACGCTAATTATTATAGTAACAGAACATAACCTCCTGCGACAGTATTGGATTTCCAGCCTCCATATCGTTTCGCTAGTTGTCTTTCGATTGCATATCCGAGAATAATCGATGCTTGCGCTTTCATATTGCTTTCTGATTGGTGGAAAACCTGAACTTTAATGAATAGGTGTACTTTAATGAGGTCCATTAAAGGGCTGCTATCAGGTGTATAATTACTACATTTCGGCATGGTCGAGCATAAAATAAATTAAACTCGTGACGCGACAACCCATGAAGAATCAAAACCGATCGGTGGTCACACATGCTTAGCAAACGTGTGTGTGTGTGAGTCTGTGTATCTAATGCCTACCCACTTCACTTGCTAGTGCGTGACTCGGGTTCCGCATATTGCAAATAGATGGCAGGGCTGTGACTCATTTTCAAGTTGCACACCACTTCGGCGGGCCAGCTATGCATGATGTGTATCTGTGGACAGTTATGTCGTGTACTAGAGTGAGTATATGTGTAAGTATAGTGTAGGAAATGGATGACGATGATGATGAGGAGGAGGAGGAGGAGGAGGAAGGAGAAGGGGAAACTCGGTGCCGGCACGTAGCTTAGGCCTACTCCTATCGAATAGCACCAAGGGGGCCACCAGGCTTAACGTCCCCATCCGACGGACGAATCACTGTCAACAGTGACATCTGTCATCTCTTCATATGTACTGCGGAGAGGTTTGGGTTTTAACCCAGGCATTCGAAGTACAAAGTTCGTTTTGCTGTCTTATGGCGTTAACTCTGCTAGTAAAAATAAATCTTTTACATATGGATAGATGTTAAATATTAGGTTTTATTTAACGACGCTCGCAACTGCAGAGGTTATACCAGCGTCGCCGGATGTGCCGGAATTTTGTCCCGCAGAAGTTCTTTCACATGCCAGTAAATCTACTGACATGAGCCTGTCGCATTTAAGCACATTTAAATGCCATCGACCTGACCCGAGATCGAACCCGCAACTTTGGGCATAGAAGGCCAGCACTATACCAACTCGCCAACAGGTCAACATATGGATAGATAGATAGATAAATAAATAAATAAATAAATAAATAAATAAATAAATAAATAAATAAATAAATAAATAAATAAATAAATAAATAAACGAATGAATGAATGAATAAATAAATAAATAAATAAATAAATAAATAAATAAATAAATAAATAAATAAATAAATAAATAAATAAATAAAAGTTACTCTTCATGTTTTCGTGCAAATACTTCATCCATGACTGATATCTAAACTGGCCTTTATTTCACCATCATTAACAACCTAGGTATGGCTTTATTCACAGAAATGAATTACATTTTTTAAATCACTCTCTTCTTAAACTATACGTAAATATTAATTTTTGGTCCTACAGAATATGTCTGTTACGGTAACAATAATTATTAGAGCAGAAAAACTCGCTCCGACGCCGGGGATCGAACCCCGGTCCTTGGTTCTACGTACCAAGTGCTCTAACCACTGCGCTACGCCGAAGTTCAATCCACAGCACCGAATCGAATCGCTCTCCTCTAGTGTTTTTCCCTCTATGGCCTGACTCCATGTTCAACATATATGTTGAAATATTTATATTAAGTCAACTGCCATTGTACAAGGAGCGCACTCAATTGAGTGACTTAGTGGTCAGGATTTCAGAGTAATACGTACTGTTGGGCTAAGATTAATTTTTGGTCCTACAGAATACACCTGTTATGGTAACAATAATTCGATCCGATGCTGTGGATTGAATTTCGGCGTAGCTCAGTGGTTAGAGCACTTGGTACGTAAAAACCAAGCACCCAGGTTCGATCCCCGGCGCCGGAGCGAATTTTTCTCCTCTAATAATCACGCTCTCCTTGACAGCCAACATATTTGTAACAATAAAATCTTTACATTCATTAATTTATAACTTAAAAAAATTCACTTTACAAAGAAAAGGCCTACAGTTTAAATTAAATTTAGACACCAGTAATGGATAAAGTATTATATGCCACACAAGAGTAAACAGATTTGCATTTGCGCATAAAATCTAATTTTACTCTCATATACTATAAATTAGGCTACTATTTCCAGCGACCGTGATTTCGTGTTAGACGACTTTCTTCATCTTTCTTTGTATAAGGTAGAATAAACTGACAAATAATCGGTGTGATACAAGAAAGTGTTTCCTAGACAGAAATTAATTCCAAAGTATATAGAGGCATTTACACAAGAAATAATTATTCAATTCTCCAAGACTCTTTTTTGTATTTCAAGCTTCGTCAATGCAGCCAGGATAACGCTTCTTTCCATAGCGCCTTCTGACTACCGCGGATCTATCTGTAATTATCAAATAGCTAATTCGTCTGAAAACTAAGCTATAATTTATAATAGTAAATGTATTGCACAATTGAAAATGTGGAAGTTATTAAATTATTGAATGTATTTAATCTTCAGCATAATCCATTAGCCAGTTAATGCCTCTTTGATTTCATGGCTTGTGTTATTTTCTGTTTGATTGCAAGTGGATACGCTTTCAAACCTTCTTCAAACAGGAGCAATGTTTTTCTTTTTTCAGAAACATTCATTCCAGCCTTTCATGCTAGTTTCTTGACGATTTTTATATTATTTTCTTCTTTCAGACGCCTTTTTTTAGATTATTAAGCCCGCACAAGCTTTGGTAATAGGTCTACTTTTTTGTCCCACTCTTCTTCACGTGCAACAGTTCAGCTTTCATCAAATTCTGTTGTATATATTTTTAGACTGTTAAGGACACCTGGTAGAGTTCGCAGGGCAATTTTATGATTAATCATTGTTGAAAAGAAAGTTAGTTTTCTCTAGAACTACATGACCTAGGATAACAATTTTGTCATTGCCTATTATGAAATATTTTCTGAGTTCATTGCTATCATAGATCTCTAGCTAGTATTTAAAAGATGCCCATTTTTTGTGTTTGTTTTTTTGCCATTTCCCGAAAGTTTGATTTTTTTACATATCAGGTACACTTTCCTAAAAAACTATTCAACTTAGAAGTCTGAAACTTTTTGGTTGTACAGAACATTAATTAACTACATTCTTCTTCTTCTTCTTCTTCTTCTTCTTCTTCTTCTTCCCCTTAGTTTAGCCTCTCCCTTTTAGGTTCTAATTACACGACCCACGCCAACCGGGCCTTACAGGGCCGCGACCTGTCGGGAGAGGAATTAGTCTATTGGATCACATACATACTTTTTTGACCACACAAGGACATGGAGGGCCTCCCCGGATGAGGGCTCAGCTCCATGCCAGGGCCGCCTCCGATACAACACAAACATTTAAGACATTACACAGCATTCACTCACACATATGAAAGGATTAAGGGAAGGATCGCCGTCCATGGCCCGACTTTCAAGAGGTACAATCCCGGCATTTTCCTGGAAATAACTGAGGAAACCATGAAAAACCTCGGTTAGGATTGCCGGTCCCTGGGATCGAACCCCGGACCTCCCGAATGCAAGGCCAGCCCTCTACCACGCCGCTAGCCCGCTCGGTGTTAACTACATACAATAGCTGAAAATTTTTGATACAAAATTACACCATTCCCAAGAAGAAAAATCCAAATATAAAAAATTATAACAAACAATTTTTCTGAAATATGAATTAAAAAACGCAAATTATGCCCTGAAATGGCCTAATGGTTAACTGGCTTTATCAAAACACTTATCAAAAGCATTAATATAAAAATGTGTGAAGTTCTGGTATAATAATAATAATAATAATAATAATAATAATAATAATAATAATAATAATAATAATTTATTCATTTAATCTGGCAGAGCAAGGCCAGTAGGCCTTCTCTTCCACCCAGCCAGACTGATATAAGTTATAGTTTCAGAGAAAAGTGTACCTACATTGTAAGCTGTATATATAAATTATTGCACTGATTAACAAAATTGTACAACTAAAGAAATTAATACTAGCCAGAAATCTTTGTTAGCAGTGGGCTCAGAAAAGATTTCGTAATGGGCAGTTAAAAATTATTATCCTAGATAATGTAGTTCTAGTGAAAATCAACTTTCTTTTCAACAATTATTAATCATAAAATTGGCCTGGAAACTCTACCAGATGTCCTAAGATATCTGGGAGTATTCTTAACTACAGTAGTTTGGTCTTTAAGAATATACAGAAAACAGAATTAAAGTTTATATGCCTATTTAAGATTACGTCCTCACAATAATGTTTGTTTAGTCAATAGTCCGAAGACTGATTGCAACATCGTGACACTAATAAGCATTGCTCACGAGCAACTAAGCCTGGGGATAATGTTACATTCTTTTTCAATCTAATGTTTGTCGACGCTGTATCAACTGTAGTAGAAAGGTTCAGTTTGCGCAATTGTGTGTATAATTAAAAACATGTTGTTTAGAATATATTTTCCCAGATAGACGAAGACCATGGTCATAGGAAAAAAATAAATGTCAACTTGAGAATTCTAAATGAGTAAGTAGAGCAAGTGGACAGTTTTATATACTTGGGATGTACTATAAACAGTAACAAAATCTGCTGCCAGAAAGTCAAAAGGAGGATAGTAATGGACAAGGAAGCTTTTAACAGAAAAAGGAGCATCTTCTGCGGACCTCTGAAAAAAGAACTAAGGAAGACACTAGTGAAGTACTTAATGTGGAGTGTGGGATTGTATGGGGCAGAAACATGGGCATTACGACGAATTGAAGAGAACCGACTAGAAGCATTTTAAATGTGGTTATGGAGAAGAATGGAACGTGTGAAGTGGACAGACAGAATAAGAAATGAAGCTGTGTTGGAAAGAGTGGATGAAGAAAGAATGATGCTGAAACTGATCAGGAAGAGGAAAAGAAATTGGTTGGGTCACTGGCTGAGAAGAAACTGCCTATTGAAGGATACGCTGGAAAGAATGATGAACGAGAGTAGAGTTCGAGGTAGAAGAAGATATCAGATGATAGACGACATTATGATAGCCTACATCAGCCGTGGCGAAGAAGAGTTCGTGCGCCGAGCCACTGTGTAAGCTGCAACGTGCAAGCACCTGTGGAGGGAGGCGGATACCCGAAGGGGAAGTGAAGTAACTGTCTGACTCAGTAACGGATTTTCATTTTCCTTACGTCCAGCATTTAAATATAATTTTATACAGTACAAGGTTACAAACTAATGTTTCGTACGTACAACGAAAAGAGAAATGTACAAGAAAACATAGGCCACATTATCACGACCTGAAATTAACTGTCTTCAGAATGTCTCTGCGACAGAGTTTCAAAATCAGGAATTATGTCACTTACTGCCAGACGTAGTTGATCACGAAGTTGTTTGTCTGTCAGTCGTGATCTACATTTGGTTTTAACTATTTTCATTATTGAAAATAATTTTTCACAAACGTAAGTTGTAGCGAACATGGCTTCAACAGAGCAAGCGAAAGAACGAAGCTTCGGATACTTATTTTTGACAAAGATTTGAAAAGTTCAACATCTGTCAAGTCCTTATATCTAGCTTTCATTGCAACATTACATTGTAAATCTATGAGTTCAAATTGAAGATCTAACCGCATCATTCGTACATCTGCTGAAAAAGGATCGACGTACAGAGATGATGATGATGATGATAATAATAATAATAATAATAATAATAATAATAATAATAATAATAACCTTTCAATGTTTCATAATGTGGGTGGCATGTAGTATAATGCCGTTTTATGTTATACAACCGTTTTCCTCGTAATACTTGTGAACAAATCATACATTTAATATTCTCACCATATTGGCAGCAAAAAAATGCGTCCTCCCATCCTACTTGAAACTTTCGTTTTTGTAGATGTACAGTACATGTATTGGAGAGAGACATTGCGACGATACGCCACTCGCAGATCAGAGGCAAATACAAATGGAACGGAGTTTGACTCCAGTAAGTGAGAGGGTGGGGGTTGTGGGAGGTAGAAATGCACAGCTATCACTGCGAGCCACAATGTGCTCGTGAGTCGCATTTTCACCGCGGCTGGCCTATATGAATCATATGAGGAGATAAAGAGGAAGGCAGAAAATAGGAAAAATTGGAGAAAGCTGAGTTTGTAGTGAAAGACCTGGCCTTGGGCAGAACACTATGAATGAATGAATAAATGAATGAATGTCTCTTTAAATATCAGTATTTACAAGTAGAGAAATGATATTAGTTATTAGTTTTAGTTTAAAAAATAAATGTAATTTTTAATATAAATTTGTAAAGAAAAACGCGCACAAAATTTTTTGAATCACAAGTTTTATAAATTGAGTAAAATATCTTAATTTTTTATTTAAGAGAAAGAATTCATTATGTAATTCTGAAATTGAAAGTTCTTTTTATTAGGATGCGCATTAGGCTAAATAATTTTATTTCAGATTTGTGTTTTGAATAGTAGTCACAGAAAATAAATTATATAGTGTAAAATTATTCTTAATTTGTTAAGAAATGAATAAAAGGTATAATGAGAAATTACGAGTATGTGTCACATTTGTGACACTTGTTTTTTAATTGGTGTTCCGCCTCTGTCAGATCTCGCCCTGCGGGCATCAATGTATCACTGCTGGGCAGAAGGTTGAATGAACTCACGGTACGTTTAGCTCAGCGATATTACTCTCGGCTACTTCTAGCGTGTGCTCACGTTTTTATCTTAGGCTTGAGCATAAAGAACTTCGTACTCTCCTTGCAGTAAAATTACAGCGGCTGTAGCTCAAGCTCCCGCGAGCTGTCTTCCATCCCGGAGGCCCAGTTTCGATATCCGGCCAAGTGATAGTGAAATTTGTAGCGGACAAAGCAGACGTTGGCCTGGGTTCAAATTCTGGCAGAGACAAGTTAGACCTATGTGGTTGTGTATTTTTCCGAGGTTTCTGCGTATGTTGAATTGTTGTGTGGTTTTGTTATGGTTGTGATATGTCCTTTGTAACGTGTTTGAAATGATCTTGCTGTTTGTCCAATGTCGAAGTTGTTGCAACTATTGCATGATAGTTTGTATACACCTGTTAAGTTGAATTTGTTTGTGTGTCTTGTCTGTGTGTTAAGATGTTTTTGTAGTGTATTTTGTTTTCTGTATGCAATGTTATATTTTAGTTTCTTGAAAATGATGCAATCTTGTATGTGTTCTCGTTTTTGTATGTTAGTGTGATGTATTTGTTTTGTTCTCATGTTTGTGTTGCGTTTTCTTGTTTGCGTTTAGTCTTTCTTATGATTTTGTCTATTATGTTGGGGTTGTATCCATTTTCTTATGCTATGTATTTGATAGTATGTATTTCTTCCTTATAGTCTTGTTGGCTCATAGGAATGTTGATGAGTCTGTGTAACATAACCACACAATTCAACCTATACAGAGCACACATCACAAAGTCCAACTATAACTAGCCTACAACAACATAGACACTGACATGAAAATGCTACACATTCAAACAAAAAACCAGGAACTCGATAATTCGTGGCGCTACAGTCCGTGAAGGGCCTAGACCGACCAGCCGGCTGCTGGCCTCACGCCCACATGCCGAAGCAGAGGTGGACGATCATCCACCAGAATGGAGGTATCGTGTGGTTAGCACAATGATCCCCCCAGCCTTTATAGCTGGTATTCGCAACCGGATTTCGCTACCTATCGTAGCTCCCCAAGTACATCACGATGCTGGGTGGGCACCGGTCCCATACACTGGCCGAAATTTCATGAGAAAATTTCTTCCCCCATGAGGACGACACTCTAGAGCAATATGGAATTTACAAACACACACAAATAGGAACCTCTTAAATCTCAAATGTTTGAGAATGGTGAAGGGAATGGAGGCGAGACCGACTAGCAACAATCTAGCCAAATTCCTAACATTCTTTTGTTCTTTGTTTTGACGACTCACTGCTGGCGAATCGAGTTGCCGTCGAACTTCATTTAACCACAAATATTTCTAAGAAAAGGAAATCCAAAATAAATAAACAAACGCAAGCAAAATTTGTTGTCATTATTAACACAAAACATGTGAATAATACATGGAGAACTGTTAAAATAATTAATTGTATTATGGCTAAAAATACACTTTTATCGTTCTGAGTCCTGAGACATTTGTTGTTTTATTTTAAAATTTCAATACAATTCTACATTTACCAAAAAAAGTCACTGACATGAAAAATGCTGAAAAAATTCTGCAAGTTGCAGATTGGGCACAAATGCAGGTATATTCAGTGGCGGCTTCTCAAGGGGGTTGCAGGTTTGTACACCCCCCAGTAATGTTCCTAACCTCTCGGCTTTGTTACTATTAAAAATATAATTTTATTTTATAATTTTCATTCATGACTATCTGCAGCTGGCGTCTTGTTTTGTACGTCTGCAGGAGCCTCCGAGCCTCTTGGTTTGCAAAGATTTTGAAAACCTAGGGAAGGCAGTTTATAGAGATGTTCGGCTAATACGGGAACAGGGGGATTAGAAGCGTTGTCTACTGCTTTCCTCATTGAGAAAGGTTTGTCGCACTCCCTGACATGGACACCAACGTCAGTGCAGAAGAAACTAAATTCACTTGGAAAATATCTGTTTCAACTAGACATTTGTCCGAAATAATAAGCATGAAAAATGTATTCATTCGGCTTGTGCAACGAACAGTCGCATATTTCGCATATTACTTTCTCAATCTACATGCATACAAACGGCACAATACATAAAGGAGCTTGTATTTTGCTTTAAAGTTCTAAGAGTTGTCGTTCTGACAATAAGTGTTGCTATCTCCCGACAGCCTACGAAAGCTGCATTTGAATTTTATGAACGAAAACGTTGCACTTTGTACTTGGTAGCATTCTGATGGCGATTCTGTGCTCAAATGTTTTTCATGAGGGTAAATCGCAATATAGAGAGCTCCATCCACGACCCCGTCCACTTTTGGACCTTTTGTATAAATAGATATGTTTTTATTTAGTCATTTTACTTATTAATTGCATATGAATTAGCTTTATATGTATACGCCCTCAGGTATACACGGTTTTAAACTTTAAAGTAAAGTATGTTTAACTCCTCTTCGATATCCATTGTGCACCACCATATTTTCAAACCACCAGCCGCCACTGGGTATATTATACTATACTTCGGGTCTCTATACATGTATCTTATATCACAATCATGTCTGAAGTATAGAATAGTATATTGTATTCTCAAGTCTCAGGAGGCTATACAATTTTTTTTTCAGATATGACTTTATGATAAAATATGTATTTTCTGACCAATAAAAACAGTATCATCGGATTCAGAAAGCTAGAAATGTGTTTGATTTAAGTCTGTAAAACGAGACTATGCTAAAAATATGACGTCATAGAAATCCAAGCCTTAATTATAAATTGTACGCTCTAGTAGACTATATTAAATCGGGACTTTCTTCTACAAATCTGCCGTCTCTTGTTTTATGTTTCGTTAGTAAGTTGTATGACAATTTTATTGACATTAAACTCTTATCTATACTAGTGTAATGTGAACGGCAAGCTTATCAACAAATATGAATGCTCTTGTTTATGTTCTTGTTTTTATATTTCCATAGCAACTTCTAAGCAATTTATGTTAAAAGCCTTCTATCAACAACTGGAATTTTAATAATAAACGTGTCTTATCTTTGTTTATGTTTCCATAGCAACTGTAACGTAATGTGATTTGAGATGTACCACGTATGGGTATCTTCGAACGATTCGTTACCGCGCAAAGAAACGCGACCTTTGACAGTTTGGCAAACTTACGATAATGGACCGGAGTAACGGTGTGTCCAACTCGCTAACCATTCCCTATTGAAGATATGCACAAACGCACATTGTCATTCCCTGAACCGGTTCCTATTTATTGATCTCGGCAAAGAGTACCATATAAAAACCGAAAGCTATCTGCCGCTTCTGTAGACGTTGCAAATTTCACCAGAACATTCAGTGCCTTACAATCATCGATAAAATATTGTTGTTGTTGTTGTTTAGTCAACTTTCCGAAAACAGGTCTGAACCTCGCAAGTGATACCAATATAACCCTACGTATTTCGTGTGTTGTCAAATTTGGTGTAAGTTATAAGTTTTCGAATATGTCGTGCGATTGTATCTCATTTCACACTAAAGGAACCCCACATCGGACGGAGGAAAAAATCCATCCATGTTCTCTATTTTGCTGATAATTTTGTCTGAAAGCTTTATGGATTAGACGTAAATAACGGGTTAAAGAGCCAGCTAGAGATATTTTGGACGATCGTGGATTGATTATGGAAGTAAGTAGATAAAATATATGGGTATGGCCCAAGGTGCCAAAATGTAAAAATGAACCTGTAGCTATCGAATAAATGTGAATTTCTCCTTTGAATACAGTACCGGATAACTGGAGAAAAAACAGTACCCTAGTTATACCCACTTTCAAAAATAAAACAAGAATAACAGTGACTATAGAGGAATATACACTTTCTACCAAAAAGTAATTGGGCACTGTTTTTGCTCTTTTAGAATCTCGTGGTACCACCTCTTGTTGCTATAACAGCAGCCACCCTGTCAGGCATGCTCTCCACTAGTTTGTGTAGGATATCCACTGGAATGCTTCGCCATTCCTCTTGCAACATGGCACTCAGTTGGACAATGGAAGTTGGCCACATCTCCCAGACTACAATCGCCGGTTTAATTTTTACTCAGAGGTGCTCAATGGGATTGAGATCAGGTCTCTGTGCGGGCTAGTTCAACCGGTGAACATTATTGTCTGCATACCACTGCATAGTAGCCGCCGAAACACGGGACCAATTTCCATTGTCCAAATGAGTGCCATGTTGCAAGAGGAATGGCGACGCATTCCAGTGGATATCCTACACAAACTACTGGAGTGCATGACTGACAGGGTGGCTAATGGTATAGTAGCAAGAGGTGGTACCACGAGGTTCCAAAGTGGCAAAAACAGTGCTCAATTACTTTTTAGTAGATAGTGTATAAGCTTGACTGCTATTTTACAATTCATATTTGAAGAGTCCGATAACTTTTACAGAATTAATCACAACTTAAATTTCAATATCAGTCAGAAAACTTATTGTCGTCGAAAAGTTAGGTCGTAAGGGAACAGTTATATGTCGTCTTGCATGTTATAATATCTTGATTTTTAAAGTAGCTATGTTTGTAATTTCAGTACTCCGTATGACCGGAAATAATGCACGAAAATAAACACCTCTTCTTTTGTGAGAACTGTAATGGCAGTAATCAACACAACACTGAATTCACAACATGTCAAGCTATTGTATATACAATAAATAGGGTAAATTAGGGTCTGTTGGACAGTCGGGCATGTTGGACACTCTGTACTTTAACGTGTTACCTCGCCACTTGTGGGCACCACATTCTGCTAGAAGTCAATGACGGAAGTAGCCACGAGCGGGGCTACTTCCGTCATTGACTTCTAGCAAAATGTGGTGCCCACAAGTGGCGAGGTAACACGTTAAAGTACAGAGTGTCCAACATGCCCGACTGTCCAACAGATCCTAATTTACCCTAAATACCTACTTCGTTGCTGTGGAAACGGGGACAGTATAGGAGTGATAATTTCAGTACTGTTTGTTTTGACGCATACTGTACTACCAATATCCATCACATTTTACAATTGTACAATAACATGGAGTAATGATTTTACAATAAATAATTCTGAAGTTTATTAAAAAATTAAATTAAATTTAAATTTAAATTGTGAAGTGTGAAAAATCATTAGTTTCATTCATGTTATTTGACTGGTAAAATTACAGATAAGTATTTCTTTCTTTCTTTCTTTCTTTCTTTCTTTCTTTCTTTCTTTCTTTCTTTCTTTCTTTCTTTCTTTCTTTCTTTCTTTCTTTCTTTCTTTCTTTCTTTCTTTCTTTCTTTCTTTCTTTCTTTCTCTCAGTTTAACCTCTCCCTTCTAGGTACATTTACACGACCCACGCCACCCGGGCCTTACAGGGCCGCGACGATAAGTAGGCCTATATCTAAACTTTGAAATGGTTAAAATAAATTGTCAAAAGATGATATTGTATAATACAACATTGTAACATAGTTTCACTCATGTAATAGGAAAATTAGGCATACAGCAGCAAGCCATCTGTGGTTTTGCCCTCCCGGACATGATTCATGAGGCCGTGAGAACAGCGCGGTCCTCACAAGGACGTCCCGATATTCGTGGTTATATTGGTAAACCTGCACGTTCCCACCGTATCAATCTGTGGTTTCAGTGACATTTGAATTTGCAATTTGATTTGTGGCTTCACTTCTGATCTCTCGTTCAAGTCTCCTATTTTCTCCGAAGTGTACATATTACATTCGTAGTAGTAGCAGCTGCAGTAGTTGTTTTATTTTGCCTGGCAGAGTTAAGGATATAAGGACTTCTCTTCCATTCAATCAGGTTTGAATAATATACATAAAATACATAAATATAATATAAAACAAAACAAAAGAAGATGTCTTAGAGATTACATAAAATAAAGTAGAAAATTACATACAATCAAGATCAGTTATATAATATAAAGGGAATATATACAATTTATAAGACATAAACTGCTCGAGATAAACTCGACGATTGCATATATTATACCAAGTAAGAGACACGTGGAATACTAATAAGAATAGAAAAAAAGATGATAACGAATTCACTTGAGATTAGAATATAGTTATATACTAATAGGAGAATACATGCGGGTTACAAGACATGAAGAGTTGAATAGCAAGAACACATACTACATATATAGGCCTAGCATACAGATACAAATGATTAAATAAAATATTAGGATAATAAAAACACTGTAGGAGTATTCTAGATATAAATTTACGGAAAGAAGTAATGAAAGAGGGAATTTAGCTGTGAATCGAAGAGAAAGAGATAAGTACGTAAATAAATAGAGGATAGCATAGTGGGAAAATAATACGATGAAAGAGTAGTGAAACGGAGAAAAATTCTCTTCGGCACCGGGATTTGAACCCGGGTTTTCAGCTCTACGTGCTGATACTTTATCCACTATGCCACACCGGATTCTCATCCCGGTGTCGGATCGAATCGTCTCAATTTAAGTTCCACCTCTTGGGTTCCCTCTAGTGGCCTGCCCTCTGCACTACGTCATAGATGTCTATGAAAGTAGGACAATGTCTACATATAATAATAATGATAATAATAATAATAATAATAATAATAATAATAATAATAATAATAATTTATTTTAGCTGGCAGAGTTAAGGCCGTAAGGCCTTCTCTTCCACTCAACCAGCAAAAAGTATACATACATATGTATCAACTTACAAAGAATTCAACAATTTGATTTAGATAAGAGCTACATGTATACAAGAGTTATTTACGAATTAAACAACAAAATACTATGAACTATTAATTAAACACTGAAATACAAACTATGTAGCAGAATTAAGCTAAAATACATAGAATGTTAATATATTTCAAATAATGTTAGATAATAGAAAGGGATTATTATGAGACAATTTTGAAAATACAGCACTATCGGGATGCATGTCTAAAGGAAGGAGTAACAATGTAGACAGTGATAGTTTAAGTCAGTATGATTGGAGTGAAATGCTAAGAAGGTTATCTTTTAAGCTGTTTTTAAAAGTGTTTATTGTTTTGCAGCCCCTAATACTTTGTGACAGGGAATTCCATTGTCGCGAGGTGGATACTGTAAAAGATGATGAATAACGAGATGTTCTATGAAGAGGTATACTTAACGCGCCACAGATAAGTGATCAGGTATTTACGTCGTGGTTAGAGTAATAGATAAGAGAAACGAGACGAAAGGTAATTTGGTGTTGAGGTGTGCAGAATTCGAAAGAATAATGACAAGGAGTGTAAAGTTCTGCGTTCTTTAAGTCGGAGCCACGAGAGACTTGCGAAGGACGGTGATATGTGATCATATCGTCGGATGTTGCACACGTATCTGACGCACATATTCTGAACTCGCTGTAACTTGACTGACAGTTCAGAACATAGGTCACTTAACAAAATGTCACAAATGCGGCATTACTAGGGTTTGTACTAGGGTAAGTTTTAGTTGCTGGGGAGGTGCACTCGTATGAGTGACTGATTGGCCGGGATCCGACGGAATAAGCGCCGTCTTAAATCACAAGTGATTTACACATATCATATTATATATTATTTTAATGTACCGAAGTACATATGAAGTTTCCATGCAGATATTCTGCGTCATCGTACGATCAAAAAGAGTAGTGAAACGGAGAAATAATATATGAGAGAGAAACCTCTTTGCATCGTCTATTTTTGTCCACCACGAATTTTATCACGACCAGGCCGAGAATCGAACCCGGGCTGCCTAAATAGAAGACCAACAAGCTAGCGCTGAGCTAATCAAGATGATACTGATGAGACAAAGTGTAATCATAGCCTTGAAACATCATCGAGGATAAAATCCCGTAACGAGACCTGTGCCTTTCAACCACCGCGGCCGCATTGAATGTCTTCCATGAGCAAGCAACTTGTTGCACATGACTAAAGACGTGTACAGCGCGGTTCATTAACTACACTCCAATTTATTTCGTCGGATGACAGGTCTCGATGTTATTGCCTGTCTAATAAATCACGTCGTCGTCTTCATTTGTTTTGGCGTCGATCTCCACAGCATGATCTGCACACCACAAGAACCGTTAATTCCAAATGCAACTGACCCACTTCCGGAACTGGAAATTGTGTTTTGGTTTGCATTTCTTCACATGCTTTAAATCATGCATAACACTCGTTATACGCTAGACTAAGCAGGAATGCGTGGCAACTGATGTGACTGCTAATGCGCTTGCTTCAAGTGAACTCAACTGCGATTTCCTTATGTCAGTTTCGTTATTAGCACGATTTCACATCCTAGAATCCGCTTATAGTTAACGCCACATAATAAGACTGACCTTAAGGTTAAACTATAATTAATAATGCACATAAAATTAACTCAGCAGCGATTTGCTTATGTTTTAGTAGGTTATTTCACGACGCTTTATCAACATCTTAGGTTATTTAGCGTCTGAATGAGATGAAGGTGATAATACCCGTGAAATGAGACTGGGGTCCAGCACCGAAAGTTAAGAGATTAAAGAAAAGTGACATCCTCACTCCTGTATGACCGGTAGGATCACTTTGAAACATTACCGGGCTATACCGTGTTTCATCAGTTACCTGTTGCTAAGTAAGAGTAATGTGACTTAAGTCATTGCCGTTGCTAAGCAACTGACGTCAGAATAACGTGACGCAACTCATTTCCGTTGATAAGCAACTGACGTCAGAATAACATGATGCAACTCATTGCCATCGCTAAGCAATTGTCGTCAGAATAACGTGACGCAACTCATTGCCGTTGCTAAGCAACTGACGTCAGAATAACATGACGCAACTCATTGCCGTTGCTAAGCAACTGACGTCAGAATAACATGACGCAACTCATTTCCGTTGCTAAGCAACGGACGTCAGAATAACATGACGCAACTCATTGCCGTCGCTAAGCAATTTTCGTCAGAATAACGTGACGCAACTCATTGCCGTTGATAAGAAACCGACGTCATGATAACGTGACGCAACTCATTGCCGTTGCTAAGCAACTGACGTCAGAATAACATGACGCAACTCATTGCCGTTGCTAAGCAACTGACGTCAGAATAACATGACACAACTCATTGCCATCGCTAAGCAATTGTCATCAGAATAACGTGACGCAAATCATTGCCGTTGATAAGAAACCGACGTCATAATAACATGACGCAACTCATTGCCATTGCTAAGCAACTGACGTCAGAATAACATGACGCAACTCATTTCCGTTGCTAAGCAACTGACGTCAGAATAACATGACGCAACTCATTGCCGTTACTAAGCAATTAACGTCAGAATAACATGACGCAACTCATTGCCGTTGATAAGAAACCGACGTCAGAATAACATGACGCAACTCATTGCCGTTTCTAAGCAATTGACGTCAAAGTAATATGCCGAAACTTATTGCCGTTGTTAAACAACTGACGTCAGAATAACATGATGCAACTCATTTCCGTTGAAAAGAAACTGATTTTAGAATAACATGACGCAAATTAATGCCGTTTCTAAACAACTGACGTCAGAATAGCGTGACGCAACTCATTGCCGTTTCTAAGCAATTGACGTCAGAGTAATATGCCGCAAACTCATTGTGCCGTTGCTAAGCAACTGACGTCATAATAACATGACGCAACTCATTGCCGTTTCTAAGCAATTGACGTCAAAGTAATATGCCGAAACTTATTGCCGTTGTTAAAAAACTGACGTCAGAATAACATGATGCAACTCATTTCCGTTGAAAAGAAACTGATTTTAGAATAACATGACGCAAATTAATGCCGTTTCTAAACAACTGACGTCAGAATAGCGTGACGCAACTCATTGCCGTTTCTAAGCAATTGACGTCAGAGTAATATGCCGCAAACTCATTGTGCCGTTGCTAAGCAACTGACGTCATAATAACATGACGCAACTCTTTGCCGTTTCTAAGCAATTGACGTCAAAGTAATATGCCGAAACTTATTGCCGTTGTTAAACAACTGACGTCAGAATAACATGATGCAACTCATTTCCGTTGAAAAGAAACTGATTTTAGAATAACATGACGCAAATTAATGCCGTTTCTAAACAACTGACGTCAGAATAGCGTGACGCAACTCATTGCCGTTTGTAAGCAATTGACGCAAACTCATTGTGCCGTTGCTAAGCAACTGACGTCATAATAAGATGACGCAACTCATTGTCGTTGCTAAGCAACTGACGTCATAATAACATGACGCAACTCATTGCCGTTGCTAAGCAACTGATTTCAGAATAACATGACCGTGGCTAACGAGAAAGACAGGCTACGGAGCGACGTCACATTCTTAGTCATAACATGGCCAACATTGAAGAAATTTAGGCTATATATTAATGCACGTTTAACATGAGTTTAATATAGAAATTCGTTTGTTTTTTTTAAATTTTGGACATGTATTTACAGGCTATTAGGCGATTGTCAAGATGACCATGACTAGAACATGACAACCACGTGACTCCAATTCGTGTCGAAGCCTGTCTTTCTCGTTAGCCACGAACATGACGCAACTCATTGCCGTTGCTAAGCAACTGACGTCAGATGTCTAAATGTTCGTTATATTTCATTCGACATTCGAGCATAAAGATTTGGCGTTAAGAAATTGACGTGCCGGTATCATGATTACAAGAATGGAGTACAATCTCTCCAATGTCGGTCAGAAGTAGCCTACTAACGAAATGCGGAATATGAAAAATATTTTCTTAAAATGTTTTTAATTATATTAGTTGTCCTGACTGGCATCACTAGTCGCTAGACGACTTGCCGTTACCTCGAAATCCTATATACTCCCTTTTCTCAAGCAATACAGAAAGAATTCTGCACAAAACCACAGCCGAAACTAAACTGACCCACAAAATCTCCCTGACCATATTACCGGTGACTGGACTCGTTCAAGTCCATCGCGCTTTATATTCCGGCGGATCAGTTCTAAGTAGTGCTTCTGTATTGTGTGAAGACGCCTTGAAGCCGTAATACTGGAGCTATGGTGCAATAACAATAGCAGGTTGAACTGGAATAATTGATGCGCAGGTTTCGCCGGGAACGGAACCCCTGTCTTGCACAGGAATCCGCATCGCGTGGCACTAATTGTATTTAAATTAGATTTACTGGAAGTCGGGTGTCGTCCGTGTCGGCAGCCCGTGGGGCGGGCCTTCCGCGGCCCGTGCGTGCCATTGCTGGAAATCGAATCTGGACCACGAATGAGAGAGCGAGCCGGAATCGGGTCGCGACCCCCTTCGGAGCTCGTTCCACATTCGTGTACCTCACTTGTGTTTGTTTTTTCAGGCAGGGCCCCTCCCCTTTCCACACATTGCACTGTCACTTGAGACACTCTTTCTCTTAAGTGGCTCTAATTATCGCAATGAAAAGAAGAAACATTTCTATCATCTTCCTTTCTACCTCTATAGGTACTTCATTTTCAACTTATACCTACTCTAGAGCTTTTCAAACACATCGCTCTCGCGGTCGATAACTTTTAAGTAAACGTATTTCAATTGTGTCTTCAAAAACCCGTTTCACAATGTTAACAGTTCTTGTAAATTATATATGTTGTTTGTAATTTTTTAAAGTTTTAATTTGTTATTTTACAACGCTTTCTTAACTGCTGTGGTTATCTAGCGTCTGAATGAGATGAAGGTGATAATGCCAGCGAAATGAGTCCAGGGTCCAGTCACGAAATTTACCCAGCATTTCGCGGGTTCAGAATGGCAAGATTCTATCTGGCAGTTTTAGCAAAACTGAGGTTTTTGTTGCATTGAATTCTGCTATTTCACAGCTATCTACCATATAAATTACATGTTGATATCTCAATTATTTTTCGTGATAAAGTTAGTTTGAAAAGGTTCTTATCTGCATTGATTTTATTAACAACCAAACTTTTAAAATGCTCTCGTGTGAAATTTACTAAACACTAGATAGAACCTTGTCATTCTGAACCTTCGTTTTGCTCTTAATGGGTTGAGGGAAAATCCCAGATGAAACCTCAACCAACTAACTTGTCTCAACCAGGATTTGAACCAGCGCCGTCTCATTACACGGTCAGGCATGCTAACCGTTACTCCACAGCGGTGGACGTTTGTAAATTGCAAACTTCTGTTCACATTCTGAATTTGTAAAAATAAGGAACCTTCACAAAATAATTTTTGCATACTTTACAAGTGTCTTTTAATCTATAGGCTATTTATTTATAGTCGCTTTAACTCGCGACTATAATTTACAGCGCAGTTGTACTGTGTCTATTACTCCGTGGTAATTGTAGTCCAATCCAGTCGCCTTTATTTGAGTGAAAATTAGTTACATTCAGTCCTGGAAAACCATGGAAAAAACCTCAAAAAGATTAATCGGTACCTACAGGAGATCGAACCCGGGATCTCCCGAATGCGAGTGACTTACCACTGAGCCACCTCGCTCGGCAGAAGTCTTTTGTTTCACAGTGAAGGTGTGATTTTACGAAAGCGTAAATTTTACTTGCAAAGCTAGCACATTTTCTCCAATTGTCCTTAGGTCTATAAAGTGAAAGTGCAGTAAATTATGCATACTTACTTACTTACTTACTTATTGGCTTTTAAGGAACCCAGAGGTTCATTGTCGCCCTCACATAAGCCCGCCATTGGTCCCTATCCTGAGCAAGATTAATCCAGTCTCTACCATCATATCCCACCTCCCTCAAATCCATTTTAATATTATCCTCCCATCTACGTCTCGGCCTCCCCAAAGGTCTTTTTCCCTCCGGCCTCCCAACTAACACTTTATATGCATTTCTGGATTCTCCCATACGTGCTACATGCCCTGCCCATCTCAAACGTCTGGATTTAATGTTCCTAATTATGTCAGGTGAAGGATACAATGCGTGCAGTTGTGTGTTGTGTAACTTTCTCCATTCTCCTGTAACTTCATCCCTCTTAGCTCAAAATATTTCCTAAGAACCTTATTCTCAAAGACCCTTAATCTCTGTTCCTCTCTCAAAGTAAGAGTCCAAGTTTCACAGTCATACAGAACAACCGGTAATATAGCTGGTTTATGAATTCTAACTTCTTATGCATAATGAAAATAAATACCTGTTCATTACATTAATTTAATGAATAACTGGACAACATTAACAATTAGATGAAAGAAATAATTGCAGAGTCATTGATGCACAAGACATAATATTTTCCGATCAAAGACTAGCAACATATTCATATCACTATAAGAATGTAATGAAGGGTTTTAAATAGTCCCAATGCAATGAAATACTGTAACATTGTGAAATTCCTTTGCAGAACGAAAAGTTACATTTGTTCGGATAATATGTCTGCACATTTAAAGAACAAAACTGAAATTATTTCAATAATTTATTATCAGAATACACTGCTCTCTTAAATTGACTGAGCATATTTGGAATTCAATGAATGGCTTTCCCAAAACATGCTATCAAATGTTTCATATAAAAAAAAAATCGAAGGTAAACAAAAGTGAGCAAAATCGTATTTAACTTTCTTTTGTTTTAATTATCTCGTTCCATAATGTCTGACAGGAGAAGTAAACATTGCTGGAAGAAGGGGAGAGAAGTATAGACTAATTGCTTTTCAATCAATGGCAGAGATCTCATTCCAGGCTTGTCTTGAATTTAGGTGAGGGTAGAACGCTTCAGTCCGCCAAACTTCAAATCAAGGGTTGAATGAGACCTCTGCCATTGGTTGAATAGCAGTTATACTTCTCTCCTCCTCTGCCAGAAATGTTTACTTCTCCTGTCAGGCATTATGGAACGAAGTATAGATGTCAGTTCCATGCAATAGCAGATATTAATCGAGTTGCTAAGCCTTCAGTATTCAGACATCCTTTTCTCTGTTAGCTCTGTCGAAAATTAAGTTTTCTTCACATTAGTAGGACATCCTGGACGTTTACGAATCTGTTGAATTTGTCGGTTCCAGTGTCGAGACGTGTCAGTTCATGAAGAACCAAATCCTACCAGCCGGCTGCTGGCCTCACGCGCACATGCCTCAGCAGAGGTGAACGTTAATCAAAACAGAACGGAGGTATCATGTTGTAGTTGGTTTTCTTAACCGTATTTCGCTACATATCATAATTCTCCAAATTCATTACCATGCTGGTTGAGCACCGGTCCCATACATTGCACGAAATTTCATGAGAAAATACCTTCTCCACAAGGACTCGACCCAATCCTCATTCCGTAACGGGAGTTCAGAATTGATACTATAGCTTAGACCACGACGCTATGGCGGATCTAGTAGGTTATACGTTTGTGAAATAGGTCTAGGTTGTTAGCGATACCGTGTATTGAAGTATGATCGGCACTATTGTTTCTGAACATACTGTTGTGATACTAAGTGGTGATTTAAAATGGAGGATGTATTACTGCTATCATTATCTATTATTTGATTCTGTCCAACTGAACATGTTACGCACATAAATACTCATATTACTTGCCGTGAAACTGAAGCAATGACGTTCATGTTTGTACACGCTGTGAAACGAAAAGGAATATAACTTAAGTGAGCTACCCTGATGTCTGGACTTGAAGTACAGCTGGCTCCTAAAATATATATATATATATATATATATATATTAGTCTGATATTTAATGACACTACATCAACTACTATGTTATTTCCTGTCAGTGAAATTGGTGATAGCGAGACAGTATTTGGCGAGATGAGGCCGAGAATTCGACATGGGTAACCTAACATTTGCTCTATAGTTGAAGAAATCCTATGAAAAAACCCAAGCGGAAATCGAACCCACGCCTGGGCGCAAACCCAAATCACATATAGATTGCTCATTCCTGTGTTAAAATCGGTTGCACTTTGAAGAGAATAACCGCCAGGATCGCCACCCGTCCGCCGTAAACGAACACGAGATGGCAGTACAGTCGCTAATGCAGTTCAAATGGGAGTTATGACGTGACTCCTTATGTAACAACTAGATGGCAGCATAGTAAACCTGGCAAAAGTTGTCACCGTCAAAGCCTATAACGCCGAGCAATCTGGGTGCATATGATCTAGGGCGCAACCCTGGATCAGCAAGTAAAAAATGTGTTTCCTTCCCCTAATTATTTAATTTGTCATTTAAGGAACCTGGATAGTGAAGGTGACCAAAATCACATCATTTCTAGGCCTCAAATTTAGAATTTCCTGGAGAGAAAAAAAAACATATTGGTTTATATTGTTAGGCCTACAAATATTTTACGCCCTCATTTACACTTTGCATACTATACACTCAAGAAGGGAAGAACTAGATCCAAGAATTTAACGTTGGCCTAGGTCTACAGATCTCTGGTTCGCCCGCTAATGGAATTTGGGGCGATATGCTGGATTCATATAGAGTAAAATAAATAGATTGTCTCGAAAGGACGCAAAAATTAATGAATTTTAAAGGAGGCAGAATTCATAAAAGTTGGGAAGGGCCATGAGTGCGAAAAAGTTCATGAACTGGGCTAGGACATTCTTACTACTCGTACTGGGCAGAAAAAAAATCGAGACTGTCCACTATTTAAGGCGTAGGCGTAGGGAAGACTCGACTAATTTCGCAATATTAAGAAGTAAATCTATCATATTTTTATCAAAATGTTTATTGAAAAATATTATCAAGGTATGTAGACATGGACGAAACCTTTCATTACCAAATGAGATCAAGAGACCTATTAAAATGCAAATATATTTAGTTGTACATACATTACAGTTGAAAAAGAACAACTCGGGTAATTCCGCAACAGTGCGGATAAATCCGCAATAGGACTTGGCTAATTCCGCAGTAGTAAATAATTATTAAATACATTATGAAAGTAACATAAAAGGAACAATTTATATGTAACAATGCTCACTTTCTTCACAGCTGTGTAGGAAAACACGAAAAACTCCAATTTTCGATGTTTCACTGTATTGCCGACAGAGGTGTCGACCAATATCCTTGATTTATTTCTATAGTACTGCAGAGGACATGCCTCCTGTTGACAGTCTCTCAAAACTTACGTTCACGTTATTGTAAAGCCGCAGTAAAATCATATATGCACTACTGCGGAATTAGCAGGGTTTCCCGTATACAGGGCATAGAGCGTGGAGAGACATAGGAAAGTAAATTGAAAACCTACGTATTACTCAAGGCAGATCATAGACACAAATTCAAAAGTACGAAACAAGATCAATGTACAGTAGGAAAGTACACCTTCACTATCCAGTTTTTAAATAGAACCTTACTAGACTGGATAAAAAACTAACTACAATGGCTCTTGAGGAATCTCCTCAAACTACAAATTGAACGATTAAAAATACCCTGTGTAACTTACGAGTATATGGATTGTTACAATAAGAATATTAGTAATCAATTTATTATTAAGTTATTAATGATTGGTTGATTGGCAAACTTACTCGTGTTAAATTACATAAGCAACTGTGGCTTACAGCTGTTTCGGTGCTTCTTCACACCATCCTCAGAGCCTACTAGATCTCGGCGTCATATCGAACTTCGCTGCCTGTTGTGGGGGTGCGTTTGCGTGTTGAAAAGTGGAGTCAAATAGTGTGTGTGTTCTGAAATTGATCTGTGTGTTGAGAATTTGATCGGGGTGTGTTTTAGTGTATGTGTATATTTCATATTGTTCCAGTGTGTTGAGTTTTTGGTTTTTGAGTTGTATGTATAGGATTTCCATGTCTGTATTTATGTTATTGTATGTATGGTTAGCATTAGTTATGTGTTCGGCGTATGTGGATGTATTGTGTCCTCTGGTTATTGCTTTAATGTGTTCTTTGTAGCGTGTTTGAAATGATCTGCCTGTCTGTCCAATGTAGAACTTGTCGCAACTATTACATGTGAGTTTGTATACGCCTGTGTGGTTGTATTTATTTGTTTGAGATCTACTAGGCTCTGAGGATGGTGTGAAGAAGCACCGAAACAGCTGTAAGCCACAGTTGCTTATGTAATTTAACACGAGTAAGTTTTCCAATCAACCAATCATTTATATTTAAGTGTTAAAAGTAGTGTACGCAAGATTCAAGATGGATTAATTTATTATTGTTACTGTTATTCTTATATTATTATTATTATTATTATTATTATTATTATTATTATTATTATTATTATTATTATTAACTAAATGTTAACGTAAAGAATATTTATTATTGCATTACAGATTTGGAAGTGTTTATTGCTGCAAAAGGTTTCGGAAATACGAGGGCATTCGATAAGTAATGGCAACAATGCTGTAAATCAGTGCTCCTAGCGGTGACCATTGAAATCTTGTACTACGTAATAGAGCAACGATTGTTTCACAAATATGCAATATTGAAAGTCTCGAAGTAGTCATACTTTGTTCAGTCCGCGTCACCGTCTTTGACGTGTGAAATAAGTAATGGAAACGTTAAGTGCGAGTGTTTTACTTTTGCCGCAGTCAGTCTGACAACTGGCTAATGTGACGTGTATAGGAAGTGGTACCATTCTCAGCTGCACTAGCAACATGCTCACAAACTGGGCACTATATATCTAGAACACACGCCAAAAACGCTGGCGCCAGCTGTAAACACAGTGGCTGTTTCTGATTTGTAGTAAACAATACACCTCTAAATGTACGAACAAAAATGCTTACTAAAAATTCAAGTTGCAAGAGAAAAACATGCAACTCAGTGCTTTAGGGCATTACAAGAAGCCTGTGGGAGAGAAGTCCTATCATACTGAACTATTGTAAGTTGGGTGGAAGCGAGGCATTCGCTATGAATCAAGAGTTGACATCCGAAGAGCTTTAGACTGATCAGTGAGATAAATATCCAGAAATGCTGTTGCAGATGGAGTCCGCCGTCTTTCAAGAATTTGGCGACGTATTATTGACATGGCAGGGGTCTATATTTGAAATATGTAATGTCAAAAGTAACCTAAATAAATTTAGTGTGAAACAGTAACTATGTTACTTTTCGAATGCCCTAGTATATAGCTTAAGCGTAGTGTAAATACTGTATAACTGTTTAAGTGTTAAAATTGGTTATGACTTATGAATATAAATTACTTAATTACGGTTATCTTGTTATCTGTACTCTGGGTCTCCAATCATGCGCAGTGTCTTCTATCTAGGACTTAACAACTTCCAACGTCCCCTTTTTCTTTGAGTAACTATAAGTAATTTATAAAAATGATAAGCTTATGTGTTCTTTTATTCATTAAATTGTTGTTAGATATAAAGCTATGTTAATATCTGAGAACCCTTCATTGGAAATAGTAGGGCTATTAACAAGTTGTGAACTAGAATATATGAAAAATCAATCACAATCCCTGGCAGGCTATTCTGTACAGACTATACTAGTATGAGCTAACGGACTAGAAAAAGGAACAAGTGAAAAATGGTTTCATAAAACAGTGGGAATATAAAAAGTCAAGTGCATGAATTCGTAATTATCTGATAATATTATTCATGCAGTAGAAGGCTTAGTAAACCTCGAAGTTATTGCGAAGATAAAATTCTTTGCCTCTATAAGCGATGCAATGCGCTTTCATCGGTGTATTGTCCTTAAGTAAGCGGAGTCGTTGAACTTTTAATTTCAAGTCGCTGTAGAGACAAGGAAGAAATTAATGAGAAGCATAAAAACAAATGAATGTATTGTTGATAGAAACACATGGAAACCTCGCAGCGCGTACCATAATACCAACTGACGTTAAATTTCGTTGTGGTATACAAATCTTATGCATAAGATCCAATTGTTCTGTCCGAGAAGTTGGTCTGCGTGCGGAATTTTTATTTATTTACGTAAGATAATTTTTGTAGTGGCAACAGTGCTGTGGATTATAAACGCGACGACATAAATAGTTGAAATGATTACTTCGTTTGAAGTATTTATCTTCGTTGATGATTTATTGCCAAACTTCTGGAAGCGATGAACGTTATCTTTTGTCGTATTTCTCTTCGGAAAGAGGTCTAATCTAGGGATTAAAAACGATAGAATGTAGTGGATGTTTAAAAAAATTCTCCTGCCACGTTCCTAGTAACATTTTCACCTCGATCGAAAAATGACTAAGAGTATTTTCATGGTTTGTTTGGTTTAGATTTTCGATAGCCGAACGAATCCTTGAAGGTAGACTTGTTTTGGTCCATTATTCGAAGATTGTGCAAGTCTGACAGGCTGCCTGGATTGCATTCGTGAATCTGATGGTGACAAGTGGACCATCCTGCCTCAGTCCTAATAGAGTCAGGTTCCATCTTTAGTCAAATAGCCTACCTATAAGCCCCAGTGCCCGGAGCCATAATAATTTCTTTATTAGCATTGGAAACCCCTTACTATCCTCAAGACTTCGCCGTAGCCTGTTTTGAACTATGATTGATGGGAAGACGGAAGACGGAGAGTGTTGGTAGATTGATAGAGGGAAATGGGAGAATCCCAACGAAAAACTTCGCATATCTGCTTCACCACAAATTCCACCACGATCTGGCCGGGGTTTTCTTCTCAGACGTCCACATACAACTTTTTTTTCATTTAACACTTATACCACATTTACAATCAGTCTACAATAGATAATAAGTAAATATAGAACTAACAATTTATTTTTCAACATAGTAGTTATGACACCATGGCAACTATCTACATAATTGTTATATAAATAAAATTATAAGACATGCATTACCAAACCTCGGTAGATTCATTTCTGTTTGTCGTTTTCAGTTTCAATTGTAACCATTTCTTTTATTGCTTCTATTATTATTGTTATTATTATTATTATTATTATTATTATCATTATTATTATTATTATTTCTTTATGTGTGATGTTTCATTGCAGGGACTTACTTTATTTTAGTTCCTAATTTATTTTTCTCTTCATCTTAGTTGTTTTGAATTGGGACCGAACACGAGCACTGCTCATTCGATTCTCAAATTTATTAAAAAATATTATTATATCCTCAGGTTTTTCTTATAGGTATTATTATATTTTTCTATTTATATTTTGTATTTTTAAATAAAAAACAAATACAAAAAAGACAGTTAACTGTAGAAAAAATGTGTGTGTGTGTGACTAATGCCTATCCACTTCACTTGCGTGATTCAGGTTCCGCATACTGCGGATAGACGGCAGAACTGTGACCCATTTTCAAATTGCACACCACTTCGGCGGGCAACGTTATGAATGATGTGTACCTGTGAAGAATGGTGTGTATTAGGGTGAGTGTATATTAAGTGTAGTGTAGAGAATGGGAGAGGATGATGATGGTGAGGAATGAAGAAGGGGAAACCCGGTGCCGGCACGTAGCCTACGCCTGTCGAATAGCACCAAGGGGGCCGCCAGGGACGTTATCCCCATCCAACGGACGAATCACTATCAACAGTGACACATGCATTCCTTTCATACGCACTGCGGAGAGATTTGGGATTTAACCCAGGCAAGAAAATTTCTGACCCCGCCGGAAATCGAACCCGGGCCGGTTAGTCTGTAGCTAGATACGCTACCACAGAGCTAACGCGGACGGAGAAAAAATGCAAAATGTTGTTTAACATTTTGAACTTACATTTTATAATTTTATTTAATTAATTCCTTTGAATAATTTATTTATTTATTTATTTATTGATTTATTTATTTTTATTTATTTATTTCGAATATTAATGTACAAAACAAGAGCACAAAGCCAATTACAGTTTAGCACAAAATGAAAAACGAAAGAAAACAGAACAAATGATTATGAGAATGAATGACAGAAATGGCAGTGAAATGAAATACAGTCAATGTAATGGTCAACATTAATCATTCACCAAATGCAACAAAATAAGTGGCAATATCTAACAATAATAAAAGATATTAAATGACAAGTAAGGATATATCATGCGTAAGTAAAATCAAATCTGATCTTGCAAATTAGCACTTTTAATACACCTGGCTATTGGAGAAAGGGATTAAAATAATTTAGTGAAGGAAATTCTTTGACCAAGAAAACCTTTCACGGGAGTTCTAAGGTAGGTGTTACGTATAAAAGAATCACAATCAATGACACCATTAATAGCATTATTAAAGAAAGTGTAATCAATATCCTGACATCTCGAATACAGACTGGTACATTTAAAATATTTACTAGATAGTTCATAATTTAAAGAAGAGGAGTTAGGTACAAATCTGAACGCACAAAGAGAAATGAATTTTCTTTGGATATTTTCTAGTTTAACTGAATCAGTAGAAGTAATAGAGTTCCACGCAACAGATACATATTATAATTTACACCTTACTAAGGCCCGTAACACACTTGCAGAGTTTTTGCCAGCGAGAAATGTGTTGCGAGAAAGAGGCGAAGAGCCTTCCTCCACACACTTGGCGAGTTCTCGCTATCACAGATCACAGCTCGGTATGATCATCTATGCACAGGCTTCATGCAGAAAGCATTTTTTGTGATTATAGTAATGACTCGTTGGGGGAAATATTATAGGTTATGTATTTACGTATATTGTCGTACTTAAATATATAACCTGTAAGTATATTGTCGTATTTTACAAATTACGTACGAACGCTATGTTGAATCTGAGTATTCAGATGATGAGAAAATCGAGTTACATGAACATATTTTGTTAATGAAAAGAAAAAGTAGGCCTAAAATTAAAGCCAGAAATATTTTAATATCACATTGTATCTTACGAAAATAAGGGCGAGTTTTGGACACTGGTTTCGATTTGAATGATGATAGGTTTAGGCATTATTTCAGGTTGAATAGACCACAGTTTTTTGCCATTCATTATATGATAGAGGATTCTTTGCTATGTTCTGATTAAAATTATGTAAACTGTTAACACATCCTATAGATACATTATTTCAAATGTTTAATTAATACTATTAAATCTTATCAAAATAAAATATAGCCCTATTTATTTTCAGATAATCTGATATTTGTCCCCAAATTTCTTCTTTAAGTTTTGTGTTTTTATAGTTTTCATCCCGTGTATCCTATAAATAGGCCTACGGGTGACATCGTACAAGTTCGATTATCAGCCATCTTTCCTCATTTTCAAATAAAAACATTGCAATTCTTCGCCACCTGTGATGTCTTTTTCTACATTCAATCGTCATAAAGAGTATAAATGTCAAACATCTTTGATAAATGTGTCAAGAAAATTCGCTGAGCTACCGATCCCAGCGAGAAACTCGCGCGAGGTTTCTGCCTCGAGCGAGAATCTCTTCCAGTGTGTGGACGTCCATTTGAATCCATGTTATCAATTTTTTAATTTTCTCGCAACACATTTCTCGCTGGCGAAAACTCTGCAAGTGTGTTACGGGCCTAAAGCATGATATAATATAAGTAGTGTATCAGGAGAGGAAAAGGAATTAGTAATAGACCTAATGAGACCAAGCATTCTTAGTGAATGATTAAATAAATGATCAACATGTTCATGAAAGTACAATTTAGAATCAAGATATAGGCATATACCGAGATCCTTTATTCAGTCCTTCCTGATAATGTGATAATAATAATAATAATAATAATAATAATAATAATAATAAATTAAGCTTGACATGGTGTGTGATTGTTACGTCACGGAATTTATTGCTCATCTTGTAATCCAGATGACAGATACTCCAGACTTCGAGACTCATATAACAAGTTTGTCATGTTGCAAGTGTAAGTCTTTGATCCCCAGGTAACGGATCGATTCCGGTTTCTGACCTGAAGGCTGTGATCATGCAAATGATGTTAAACAAAGGCTGTCGCATCCCCGCGATGATTGTAGCAGCTCCGTGGTCGTGGCTTCTGACCTCTCCCCCGCAGTACCGTGAGAGTGAACTTTGGTACTGCCAATTCAGAGATTGTTACGGTGCTCAAAATCGATTTCGAGATTTTGTGTGTAATACAAGTCTTCAACACCTGCGTCACTGAATAAGTAGCTATTATCTTGTCTGTTTGCTTGTGTACAGTTTTTTTTATCTGAAACTATTGCACGAGTTTTGTCACAGGGAGTAATTTCAACATCGTTAATTACAAATAAATTTGACCTTAGTTCCTATTAGCGTTGATTTCAGTGGTTGTATTGTTCTCAAAATCTTCATATCTAAATAGCATATCTAACGTTAGTGCGACCGTTAGTGGAATACGGAACTACATGTTGGGATCCCTATAGAATATATCAGGTAAATTTCTTAGAAAGAATCCAGTATAGGGCAGCTAAATTTGTTAAAGGTAAAAGAGAAGATGGAAACGATACGATAAAAGAACTTAGATGGGAAACTATGGAAAACAGACGTAGGAAAACTAGAATAACATCATTGTATAGAGCACATCTAGGTCAGAAAGCATGGGTAGACATAACGGCTCGGTTAAAAAAGCCAACGTACTATGGTAGGAACGATCATGATTTTAAAATCAAATGTAGGAAACAGAAAACGGATGTAGGTAAATTCTCATTTTTAAATAGAACTATAAATGATTGGAATGACCTACCTGCAGCGGTCTTTGAGGGCTGTCCTTCCTTAAGGAGATTCAAGAATAACTTAAAAAGTTGTGTATAAAGTGCAAATTAAAATTAAGGTGACATTTAACATTTAATTTTTTAAGGTGACATGTATTTATCTAGCCTGACGAATTACTTCCTTGGTTTGAATTGTAAATTATTTAAAAATAGCGTGTAAGAGGGCCTTAGACTAGAAATGTTTAGTTTAAATGTAGTTCTGTTTATAAGTATGCATAAGGATGTAATTATTTGACTTATTTGAACTGTTGTATCAGTGAAGCGAGGTGAGTCAGTGAAGTTATGGTTTTACAGTGCAGTGAACAGTTCCGATCAGTGATAATTTATAGCGTCAATGAAATGTGTCCTATAGTGTCAGTGAAATGTGTTATAGAGCGTCAGTGAAATGTGTTCTATAGTGTCAGTGAAATGTGTGCTAAAGTGTCAGTGAAATGCGTCTTAGTGCCACTACAGGGAGTGAGATGAGAGTAAAGTGAAAGACTATTGAAACTTATGTAGGGCCTATACATAATTATGTAGGTTGTATTGTAAAATTAGGTATTTTATTTATGTTTTATTATTATTGTGTTAAATTGTATTGTGTATTCTTATTGTATTGTGTATAAAATTGTATTGTGTACTGTAAATTTTATTGTGTATTGCTTATCATTTTATTGTGTATTGTTTATATTGTGTATACCACTGCCACCGGGTGCTTGCCCACTTGCAGTGTAAATAAATATATACATTCAATTGTTCGTGGTCGATTTTTATCAAATATGTTTTTAAAGTAACCCCATAGAAATAGGCCTAATCCGGTGACGTTAGGTCAGGTTATTTGGGTGGCCAAATTTTTTTAGAAATTGCTCTGTCATTAAAGTAACTTTCGATTAGATTGAAAGATTCATCTGAAGTTTGTGATATCTAGGGACCTAATCTTTTTACATCAATCGCGGAATTAAGTTACTGTTAACAGCTGCATAACATGACGTCACTGCACAAGAATAGTCACAGTGGAACACAAGCATACGGAGTCTTGAGTCCATGCAGAGCAGGACGTGCTTTTCCTACATAAAGTTCGATGGTGACGTATCGTATCGCTTTCTGTTGTGAGTAGTTTCAGGACCCGTTCACACTGTACGGGAATTCATCGGAACGAGCATTTATTCGAATCGATTTCTTGCAGATAACAGTGTGTACACTGTACGATTTTTTCCCGTGCATAATGAAATTTAAGTTAGGGGCTACATACGCGAAAAAATCAAACCATGTGTTCACTGCTGTCCGCACGAAATGAATTCGAATAAATGCTCGTTTCGAGAAATTACCGCACCGTGTGAATGGGCCCTTAAAATGCCTCTAACGGGACGATCGAAACCTTCACTATATTGCGAAACGTGTAGAGGAATTTGGCAATGAATTTTTTTTTTGCAAAAGATAACAAGATTGAATGTAAATTATGTAAAGTAGAAATAAGAAGTGTTGGGAAGGACGAGACGTAGATGAGAGGATGATATTAAAATGATTTCATAGAGGTGGAATATGATTGTAGGGACTGGATTAATCTTGCCCACGATAGGGACCTGTGGCAGGCTTATGTGAGGGCGGCAATGAACCTCTGGGTTCTCTAAAAGCTATTTGTAACTAAGTAAGAGATAAGAAGTGTTAATAGGAAAGTAATAAAAGAACACTGTAACAGTAAAAAAAAAACATTGAAAATGTTAAGCTACTGACATGTGAAGAGCAACCAAGAGATGATATTTCGTGAATAGGTAATCAGAATTTTATCAAGATCTACGTGAAATGATCAAAGCCAACTAAGTGAAGAACACTTACTCCAAACTTTTTTTTTTTTTTTTTAGAAATGTACAATCAACACTCTTCTTTAAGACACCATATTTCGTCAGAGTTATTTTAGTAATGATTATGAAGGAATATTACGTACCATAAGAGAAAATATTTCTTACAGGAACATTTCGGTTTAAATAGATGAAACTACATACGTTTCAGGTTGTTATGTGGCAAATTTAGTCATAGACACATTCTCACCTTATTGTTAAAAAGGTATTGGTTTTATAATGAAGAGTACTTGACTGTTCGTCATTCACTATATGAAGCCAGTTATGTAAACCAGTTTACCGACTGAGTCGTTGCCCAGGGTGCACCATAAGAAGTTGGTCTACGCTATATCCGCGATGAGATGAGATGGTAATGGGGATTTGTTGATGCCACAGGGGAACCAGAGCTCCTGGAGAAAATCTTTGTGTTACCTGAACCATGGACTTGCTCACCACAAGTTATAAATAGGGGGTACACCGGGTATCGACTCCGGGTCCACAGGATTATAAGTCCAGTTCTCTAGCCACTAGACCACTGTGGCGGCTTGTTCAGGTAATATAATGTCATACAATTCATACTTTACATGCCAGTTTTGTTTATTACTTGCAGTACCCGTAATAAAAAAATATGAAATCTATTCGCTTTTCTCACAATCCGAGGTACTTGACCAACTCCTTGTTGTCATCACGTGACATAGGCGTCTTTTCCCTCTTTCTGTAGTAAATGCTCCGTAACCTATTATTCTCTGTATCAACGTTCGAACCATAGTGATATTATTATAATATTCTATTCGACTTATTGTTGTTCATTGCACCTTCGTAGTTCTATCAAACAGAAATATGAACATTTGAAAAACCATCCGTATTACATGGGTTATTCTATAATTAGTGACAATAATGTCTGTATGTGGCGCTATTAGCGTTAAATAACGTAAGTTGATAGGCCTATCAATCAGAAAGAGGAGCATCTGATGTGTGTTATCTGTGAGTTTGAAAACAATAATCTCACTTATAAGATACATACATACATACATACATACATACATACATACATACATACATACATACATACATACATACATACATAAGTATTCTGCCCATGAACAGATCTTTCACTGCAAACCCAACATTCTCCAAACCTTTCCTATTTTCTGCCTTCCTCTTAGTCTTCGCATATGATCCACATTGTAAGATATTTGTAATTAATTTAATTTGTAGACTGTTATCTGTAGTGTTCTAAAATGTTTAGGAAATACGAACAAAAATGTTTCATTAAAATTAAGAGTGCAAGAGGTAAGAATGCTCGACAATGCCATACAGACTTACTGGAAGCTTGTGGTAGAGAGACTTCACTCAATCATAGCGTGGCTAGGTGGGCGCATGCATTTCACAGCAGGAGGGAAGATGTTCATAAAAAACGTGAAGCTGGTAGACCGCAATCGGCAAGTTATTATGTGCGTGTGAACACTGTATGAGCGCTGCTGGAAGAACACCGTTGTTGCAGTTGTATTGAACTAGCGAGGGAAGTTGGAATTGCTCCTTCTACGATTCTTCACATTTTAAAGAGTTAAATTTGAGGAAAATCTGCTCTCGGTGGTTTTCACACGAACTTAAAAAGTAAAACATATGACAGAGAATGAAAATAGCGAGATCACACTTAGAACGCTATGGACGTGAAGGCGAACGATTCCTTCGACGTATCATAACTTCAGATGAAACCTAGGTTCGATGCTACCGACCAAAATTGAAGAGACAGTCAAAGAGTGGCGGCACAAGAACTCTCCACGGCGAAAAAACTATCGGCAAGAACAGGATCCACTTCAAGTCATGTTCATTGTTGTTCATGATTTTGACGGAGTCCTTCTCACTCATTCAGTTCCTGTCGGAAATCGTGTGAATGGAGCATAGTACAGTTACTTTCTAGAACACCATTTAAGAACAGCGGTGCGCCGTAAACGTCCATATCCCAGTGGCGGCTGATTGACTGAGGCAAGTGAGGCCGGGCCTCAGTCACTTGGCTTAACTGAAATCAAATTTTATGTTTTCATATAATGTATTAGTTATTTGAAAGAAAGCATATATCGCTGTAGAAGCATTTGAAAACTTTGATGTATATAGACCTGTTTTTTAGTAAAATTTGTTCCTGAGGCCGCTATCGCTCGTGCCGGGTCTGGCTTGTGATGTATATAGACCTGTTTTGCAGTAAAATTTGTTCCTGAGGCCGGGATCGCTCGTGCCGGGTCTGGCTTGTGATGTATATAGACCTGTTTTGCAGTAAAATTTGCTCCTGAGGCCAGAATCGTTCTTGCCGGGTCTCGCTTAATGCATTTCATGTCCTTTCGCGGGCTTTGAGTTTGCGCTTAAAACGTTGTAGCTGAGGCACAGTTCGTCTGGCCTGGTCAGATTTCACTCGTCCCATCCATGGGCCGGCCTCAAGGGTAGAGTGGGGTGTGAATAGCAGTGGTGACTTGTCTTCCTAACTAGGCCATAAATAACAAAATTCCAACTCTTTGGCAGGCAGAGACCCACTCGATTCTCTCCCCTTATGTCTCAGTTTATGACATATAAGCGAGGGTGTAGTACAGTAGTGAATGTGGGCCAATGTTGTTATGTATTTCGGGAAAATATAAACAGAAACAAATGAGAGAAGTAATACTGGTGCAATTAATTCAATGTTAGAGTGTCCTTTTTTGAGAAGAAATAATACTGAAAGAAAGGAAGTTTTAAATAAAGAGAGAGACTACCGAGATACCTACAACATCGCTGATAATTTTTCTCACATATAATCTTAAAACGCGAGTTTCTATTGCATCCTGGTATGGACAACATAAATGGTTATGTGGTAATGTGATGCAAAATAAACTTCTCTTGGCCTTGTTTGTTGCTGTCAAAGAAAAAAAAAATAAAAAGAAAAGAAAGAAAGGCGAATTTCAACACATATGGGTTGCTTCATCACACTGAAACAATCACTGAAACTCAGAGCATAACAGCTTATTTGGTGAGTGAAATTATTATTTTTCATTGATAATAATAAGAATAGACTAATAATAATAATAATAATAATAATAATAATAATAATAATAATACAGTAGTAATGATATTAATAATATAATAACAATAATAATTAATATCATAAACAAACATTTCCTATCGGAGGCAATTAAACTAGTTGCATCTGGCCTCACCGAGGATTTCGATCACCGGCTGCTACTGCCATATCCTGAATATCTTATTGTGCTACGTGATGGCACTCGTTCTCACATAGCTGCCACTGTGGTTAATTTAAATCGCAGATGGAACTGGGAAATTCTGAAGCATCCTCCATACTCCCCAGATATGAGTCTATGTGATTTTGACCTTTTAACGAAAATGAAATTACCACTTAGAGGAGTTCGTTTTAGAACCAGACAGGCCATTAAAGCAGTAGAGCAGTCTGTTCAACAATAATTAGTCCAACAAGAGTCTGAGGATGGCACCTGTCGTCTCCCTGAGGCATGGCGGCCGGTTCTTGATGTTGGATGAGATTACTTCTGAGCACTGCAAGAATGTGATTGTTCGAAAATATTTTTATACTTTAATTCAAATTTTGCCGATAATTTTCAAATGACCCATATATATGAGTCACTCTAAATACTTCAAATAAGTATATTTATCTGACTTTCAAGACCCGGAATTAGGATGAATCCATGCTTCAGGATTGTGTGTCCTCTAACCTCTTCAGTCCCGATACAAATTTAAAGTTAAAATAATGTAAAATATTATTTATTGGATAAATGGCGATGCAAAGACAAAGACTGATCAATCAAAATTTTTATCATGATTTCTATTCTTGTTTTATGCTAGGTATCATATATGATACCTTGGGATTCTATGGGGACTTAATTTGGTATCCATTCAGTTTTATTTATTTTACAAAAATCTATACAATTGCTTACAAATAATGAAATGAAAGTATCTGTATTCCAGCAGCAACACTACGCTTAGAAATCATGACAAATATAATACTCTCGTTAAATAATGCATTATATAGAAAATACATTTCCTTTTTGGAAAAAAAAAAAGATGCTCTGTAACAGCAACTACACTCCCTGACATATATATATATATATATATATATATATATATATATATATATATATATATACAGGGTGTTTAAAAAATATTGGGCATAATTTCAGGTATGTATGTATATACATATATCCATATACGTATAGTATACACATATACGTATATATATTGTAAGAGGCATTATACAAAAATAATATTGCAAAATGCTCTTGTGGCTATACAGACGAACCACGTCCTAAACCAAAGCCTACACCGTTTCAACCGTAGTCCGCTCCAGGTGCGAGCATAGTGATCAAATCTGATTGGCAGCTTCACTCACTTCCTATACCAGCCATCGACTTATATGAATTGTTTTTGCCCACAATTTTTTACTAAACTGCCCATCTATTGGAGTATTATACAATACATGGCCCAGTGATCAAATCTGATTCGCAGCTTCACTCACTTCCTATACCAGCCATCGACTTATATGAATTGTTTTTGCCCACAACTTTTTACTAAACTGTCCATCTATTGGAGTATTACACAATACATGGCCCAGTGATCAAATCTGATTGGCAGCTTCACTCACTTCCTATACCAGCCATCGACTTATATGAATTGTTTTTGCCCACAATTTTTACTAAACTGCCCATCTATTGGAGTATTACACAATACATGGCCAATGATCAAATCTGATTGGCAGCTTCACACATTTCCTATACCAGCCATCGACTTATATGAATTGTTTCTGCCCACAATTTTTTACTTAACTGTCCATCTATTGGAGTATTACACAATACATGACCCAGTGATCAAATCTGATTGGCAGATTCACTCACTTCCTATACCAGCCATCGACTTATATGAATTGTTTCTGCCCACAATTTTTACTAAACTGCCCAACTATTGGAGTATTACACAATACATGGCCCAATGATCAAATCTGATTGGCAGATTCACTCACTTCCTATACCAGCCATCGACTTATATGAATTGTTTCTGCCCACAATTTTTACTAAACTGCCCAACTATTGGAGTATTACACAATACATGGCCCAATGATCAAATCTAATTGGCAGATTCACTCACTTCCTATACCAGCCATCGACTTATATGAATTGTTTCTGCCCACAATGTTTTACTAAACTGCCCAACTATTGGGGTATTACACAATACATGGCCCAATGATCAAATCTGATTGGCAGATTCACTCACTTCCTATACCAGCCATCGACTTATATGAATTGTTTCTGCCCACAATTTTTACTAAGCTGCCCAACTATTGGGGTATTACACAATACATGGCCCAATGATCAAATCTGATTGGCAGATTCACTCACTTCCTATACCAGCCATCGACTTATATGAATTGCTTTTGCCCACAATTTTTTACTAAACTGCCCATCTATTGGAGTATTACACAATACATGGCCCAGTGATCAAATCTGATTGGCAGATTCACTCACTTCCTATACCAGCCATCGACTTATATGAATTGTTTCTGCCCACAATTTTTTACTAAACTGTCCATCTATTGGAGTATTATACAATACATGGCCCAGTGATCAAATCTGATTGGCAGATTCACTCACTTCCTATACCAGCCATCGACTTATATGAATTGTTTCTGCCCACAGTTTTTTACTAAACTGTCCATCTATTGGAGTATTATGCAATACACGGGCACAGTATCCTTTTTTTGACCAGCACTTACAGTTTTCTACTAGTTCCACACCGAATTCAGTCGATGCCATAAAAATGAACGTATTGTCAAACTAGGTATTTTAGTAGAGCTGGTTTGTCGTCATTTCTCACCACTTGCTCGTAACTACCCCTACCTTTTTTCTTCATATCAGTGTCACTTTTTGTGAAGCGTATTATATTGTAAAGAATATTTTGATTATATGAAAATGATGCTGTCACGTTTATACAATATTACGAGTATGTATTCTACTTATTACACAAAACTATAGTAATGTGATTTATGCTAGTGACCAAAGGTATCGCCAATGATACCTCTTAAAAATTAATGTTGTACGCCTGTATGAGAACCCAAAACAATGTTTCTATTATTATTACGTGAATACCTAATGTGTAAGAATATATCAACAATTAATATTATTTCATTTAACATATAACAAATCGGCAATTATATTTGCTTTTCTCCGCCATGCTGCTGACTAGACGGAATGATAAATTCAATCAACTGAAGGCTTCTAGTGATAAGTAAATAGAGGAAACTCGAATGATAACCAGAAAGCGCAGATGGTACAGAATAAGATATCTCAGGCCACGGACCTATATAAGCGCGTAATGAATGGCATAAATAAATTTATGATCGACCATGCCGAAATGTAGTAATTATACACCTGGTAGTAGCCCTTTAATGCACCTCATTAAAGTACACCTATTCATTATAATTCAGCTGTTCAGCCAATGAGAAATCTCCATTGTACTGATTGTACCATTATAAAACCACAAGTATCGATTATTCTCGGATATGCAATCGAAAGACAATTAGCGAAAAGTCACGGAGGCTGGAAATCCAATACTGTCGCAGAAGGTTACGTTCTGTTACTATAATAATTAGCGTTAATTGTAAATAATATTCAAATAAATTCAATTTTTTCACCTCGTTTTTCAATGTCTAATTTAATTTCAATGTTATATCAATATTAATATTTAGTTTATTCTCTAGATTATGTCAAGGTCAATGTGGACATCTGTTCCTCGGAAAAAATCAATACCTTCGCGTTGCGCACATCTCACAATTTACGAGCTATGCACAAGGTCACTTCCGCTCTTCAGTCACATAAGAATAAAATGAATACTTCTGAATAATTCCAAGTTAGAAATATGGTCGAGCATAAGAAGTCGTATGAAACTTGACTATAATGGTAATTAAGACGCTCGCATGAAAATTATGAAACGAGCGCAAGCGAGTTTCATAAACTTACTCGCGACTTAATTACTACCATTATAGGCTCGTTGCATAATGTAGTATTCTAAGCTATCATATATGATACCGAAGGAGAGACGAGGCTATGCAATTCCAGTACGATGGGAGGTCCAGATGGTATTCGCAAATCTGATACTAAAAAGGTGATCATACTGCTTCAAACCTGGTAGAACCAGGTGTTATAACCAAGACGAGTACCTTAAATGCCACAGTGATCATAGCCCCAAACCCTTCCAGATTACCACTGGAGTATCGTCCTACCCTCAAGACTTTACCTTCTGCTTTTAACTATTGCACATGATAAATGAAATACAAGAAAAGTTAGAGTGTTGACAGAATGAAAGTGGAAGGCTGGAGTACCACGAGAAGAAGCCCTCTGCAATATGTGCATTGTCTACCAAGAATTCCACCACGACCAAATATTTCAAACACATTAAACCCATTATACTTTATGACGCTTGACCTTATTGTAGTATAATGGGTTTTGGTTACCTATTAAATTTTGTCCTCTGATAAGAACTACATTGTCAGTAATTTAGTTGTCAATGTCCTCACTGGAAGATAAAATCCGAACTGGTTTATTCTTATGTCAAGCTCTTCTCTTTAAAACTGGTCGCTCCGGCGTTACTTCAAACGTCCTACACTCCTCTTTTGTTTGTATTCAAGTATATCGGTGACAACAGATCTGAACCAGACTGGCATCGCTTTGGAGAAAGGAGCGTAACTTACGTTCGCTCCTAACTACTTCAAACTGAAAACATTGACTACTTATATTCACTTTGAATTGTTCAGAAAACAAGAGTTTTATTAACACGAATAGGTTTTATAAATGTCCTTGCACTGCTTAACTATTTTCAGTTGTAGTCTTCGAATAGAAAGTCTAGTGGTTGCCATGCTAACAGTCTGAATCCGATATTACGTGTTCAAAATCGGCCGGGAGTGAAAGAAAACCTTAGATTGGCTTCCATCAAGAGAGAAGTAAATCTGTGATAGCCAGGTCGTATATTTACGATAGGTAAAATGACCCTGTCATTGATACAGAGCTCAAGGCAATATTTGCCGATCATTTCTCACTCACTTTGAATTTTTAAAGTTGAATAATCTTGCTTAATAGTCATTCACGAAATTACAGCAATACTGCTGCTAGTACTGCTAGTAACTTATTAATGCTGCTGCTGCTGATACTACTATTACTACTGATACAACTACTAATACTATTTAGACGGCTACTACTACTGATACTGATACTAATAGGGCTAATACTACTACTAATACTGATAAGGCTACAGCTAACACTACTAATAAGGCTAATACTACTGATACTGATATGGCTACTACTACTGATACTGATACGGCTAATTCTACTGGTACGGCTAATACTACTGATACTGATATGGCTACTACTGATACTGTTACTACTACTACTAATACTAGTACTGTTGATAATGACATGACTACTGCTGCTGATACGGCTACTGATGTCGCTACTACTGATACTGATAAGGCTACTACTACTACTGATATTGATACGGCTAATACTACTGATACGGCTACTACTACTGATGCTGATACGGCTACTACTACTGATGCTGATACGGCTACTACTGTTACTGATATGGCTACTACTGATACTGCTACTACTACTACTACTACTGTTAATAATGACATGACTACTGCTGCTGATACGGCTACTACTGCTACCGATATGCCTACTACTGACACTGATATGGCTACTACTATTGATACTGATACGGCTAGTACTACTGATACGGCTAGTACTACTGATACGGCTAGTACTACTGATACGGCTACTACTACTGATGCTGATACGGCTACTACTACTGATGCTGATACGGCTACTACTACTGACACTGATATGGCTACTACTATTGATACTGATACGGCTACTACTACTGATGCTGATACGGCTACTACTACTGATGCTGATACGGCTACTACTGTTACTGATATGGCTACTACTGATACTGCTACTACTACTACTACTACTGTTAATAATGACATGACTACTGCTGCTGATACGGCTACTACTGCTAACAATATGCCTACTACTGACACTGATATGGCTACTACTATTGATACTGATACGGCTAATACTACTGACACTGATTATTTGTAATTTTCCACTATATTTTATGTAATCTCTAAGGTATCTTCTTTTGTGTTGTTTTGTAATCTGTCATATAATTTTGTATTTCATGTAGCCTAATATTATTGAAACCTGGTTGAGTGGAAGAGAAGGCCTTATGGCCTTAACTCTGCCAGGAAAAATGAAACTACTACTACTACTACTACTACTACTATTACTAGTACTAGTACTACTACTACTACTACACTGATACGGCTACTACTACTGCTACTGATACGGCTACTACTGCTACTGATATATCTACTACTGACACTGATACGGCTACTACTGCTACTGATATATCTACTACTGACACTGATACTGCTACTACTACTGATACAGATACGGCTAATACTACTGACACTGATACGGCTACTACTACTGATACTGATTCGGCTACTACTGCTACTGATATGGCCACTACTGACACTGATACGGCTACTAGCACTGACACTGATACGGCTAATACTACTGACACTGATACGGCTACTACTGCTGATACTGATAAGGCTACTACTGCTACTGATATGGCTATTATTGACAATGATACGCTTACTAGTACTGATACTGATACGGCTAATACTACTGGTACTGATACGGCTATTACTACTACAGATACTGATGAGGCTAGTACTACTACTACTGCTACTACTACTACTACTACTACTGATACGTTACTAGTGATAACTGATTTTTATCTGTTGGATTCTATGCTCGAAGTTGCATTTGCGCATACACAGAGGAAAGAAAACATTCATCAGCAAACATTTGTCGCTTATTTACTGTCTTAAGTTTCAGAAGGGAATACTTATCAAGTTACAGCTGTAGTAGCAGTAGGATCTCTTTGGGGTTATGGCGGTGGTCCATTCTTTTTAAATATTCCATGCAATTTGTACATGAATTTGTCATCTCGTCACACAAAGATACCTCTAAAGCCTTGGTTTTTCTGAACTGACGCATGCGAGTTGCCAGGTGCAGTTATAGAAATCACTCACTATCTCTAGTATAGTCCGGATTTGTGCGAGGCGGGCCTCGTATCTCGCAACTCGCATGCGTCGGTTCAGAAAAACCAAGGCTTCAAGGCTGCTGCAGACTTTACAATCGGCGACTACTATGTCTGTCGAAATGATGAGAAAAATCTACATCATGTCCTACTTCAGTTCACCAAAATCACTGGAAGGAAGAAACCGCTGGCCAAGCTTGAAAAGTGTACAGTTTAGGTATTATGAAGATAATACATGCGTTCGTGTTATTTCGATTTGTGCAGCCTAGGCCTATATCAATTTGCCAGTGAGTGATCTGTTTCACTCTCCGTAATCCATAACCTATCACCTTTAGTAGACTATATCCGTTTAGCTGTTTAGCATAGCTATCTAAAATTATGCCCATTGTAAAAGAAAATTCGTACCTCTACCATTCTTTCAAGAGCATAACTATGATGTTTATACAGTAGTATTTTGTGCAGAATTACCATACGGGTCCATTAGAACAGCTCGCATTCACACAAATGGTAGACCGTTAACTTCAACAGCACTTCACTGATATTACAGGTTTCCTCAATCCAGTATTTATACACCGTGCTTTACTTTCAACATGTATTACTCTCCCGTTATAAAAAGGAATTACTGAAGTGAGCGTCCAGTTCATAAAATACAGCACTTCGAAACTCCCCGCTGCACATAAACGTAGCTAATAAAGGTATCGTGATAGCACAGTCTAATATATACAGTCACGAAGCTCAATACGTAGGGAATATGCATCCATAGATAGTTGCTAACCACTAGGATCGCTACTATCGCCTCATTACAGACAATGCGAAATAGTACCGGCACAGTCTATTATTCCTAGTACCCTCAACAACTCAAGCTTCGTGACTGTATAGCCTCTATACTACTATAATGTGGTGATAGTCGAAATCCCGAAATTCCTATTTAAAATTGCGGAAGGGTGTACATTTAATATAGGCCTACTGAAATTTACGAGTATCTCTGTGACTTCTATAGAATCTCTAGTAAGGTTTGTGGTTGTATCTAAAATGTTTCCCTTATATTACAAATCGAGGCCTACATTATGCAAGGAGAGACAATGGTTTAAGTGCCAGAGCGCTGGTTTTCCATCCAGGCGGCCCGGGTTCGATCCTGATCAGGTAGTGATGGAATTTGTGGTGGACAAAGCAGACGTTGCTGAGGATTTTTCTCGCAGTAGTCCCATTTTCCTCTGTCATTCCACCAACACTCTGCGCTTCATATACACTTCCCTTCTTTCATCATCATATCAGTTTCTTTTCCCATTTCGGGCTTGCGACCGAGGCAAAGTCGGCTGCGGCCGCCACAGAAACTTGTATGTCGTGGTGAGTCGTTATTACTGTAGTTGGTGGTGGTACTGCTATGTGTCGTGGACTCTCACCTACGCGGAAAGGTAAAGGGATTCTGTAGTCTGTAGTAGGAGTTGGGGGCGTTCCGTAGGGGAATCTGTAGAGCGGGAGGACCTTAGAGCAAATACACCATTCCAATAAGGAACCCACCCAAAGCGACGTACGTGTGAGAGCAGTTCCAGCTCGTGCCACTCCCCTGATTTATTTATTTATTTATTTGCTTATTTATTTATTTACTTATTTATCTATTTATTTATCTATTTATTTATTTATCTATCTATTTATCTATCTAATTATTTATTTATTTATTTATCTATGTATTTATTTATCTCTCTATTTATTTATTTACTTATTTACTTACTTATTTACTTATTTATTCATTTTTCTATTTATTTATTTATCTATTTATCTATCTATTTATTTATTTATCTATATACTTATCTATGTATTTATTTATTTATCTATCTATTTATTTATTTACTTACTTATTTATTTATTTTTACATTTATTTAGTTACTTATTTACCTTTATCTATTTATCTATCTATCTATTTGTCTATTTATTTATTTACTTATCTATTTACTTATTTATTTATTGATTTACTTATTTATTTACTTATTTATTTAGGCCTATTTATTTATTTATACATGTCTATTTATTTATTTATCTACTTATCTATCTATTTATCTAACTATACATGTATTTATCTAGCTATTTATCTATTTATTTATTTATCTATTCATTTATTTATTTGCTTATTTATTTACTTATTCATTCATTCATTCATTCATTCATTTATTCATTTATAGCAGTGTTGCCACTAATGTGTGTATCCAGTGCCTACCCACTTCACTTACGTGATTTGGGTTCTGCACATTGCCGATAAATGGCAGGACTGTGACCCATTTTTAAGTTGCACACCACTTCGGCGGGCCACGCTATTCGTGATCTGTGGAGAGTTAGGCCTACGCCGTGTACTAGGGTGAGTGTATGAGTAAGTGTTCGTATAGGGAATGGGTGAGGATGATGAAGAAGACGAGGACGGGAGAAGGAAAACCCAGTGCCGGCACTTAGCCTACTCCTGTCGAATAGCACAAAGAGGGCCACCAGGCTAAACGTCCACATCCGACGGACGAATCACTATCAACAGTGACATATTCTTTCTTTTCATATGCACTGCGGAGACATTTGGGATTTAACACAAACATATTGGTGCACAATCTAGTGATTAGTAGTTGTGCACCACCGTCTCTACTAGTCCCGAAGTAGAAATTTTACACGAAAATCTCTGACCACGCCGGGAATCGAACCCGGATTGGACCGGCTAGTCTGGATGCAGACCTGCTACCACAGAGGTAACTCGGCGGAAATTTGCCACTAAAGTAGGATTACATATGTATTAATGTACTGGAATGAGTGAAAGTGCCGAATTAGGGGAAATACGGTCCAAAATAATCATATAAATACTGAAATATTTAAAAATACGTAAATTTACGAATAAGATTTAATACAAGAAAGCTCTATATATAAAGAGATAAAATTTACATAAAGCTAGCTGTTGAATACATCAATATAGTCACTAAAACACATAGGAAGTCCTCAGTATACATTTCCATGTAACATCCGTATTTTGCATTGAGAGCAGATAAATTACTTTTCATGCATTTGTTTTTAAACATATTTCTATAACATACGTTATTCCTGAAACTGCTCTGCACTATACCTGTAGTAGAAGAATCCTTGTTGGAGGACAAGGTGACGTCACATTCGAGCTACGTCCGTCTGTCTGCCTGGAGTTTCTGTCCACTTCCTGGACGCCAGATCCACTGCAAAAGAAATATTTCCATTAGTCACCAACATCACTGATATTCGATAATGAGTAGTCTTCAATCACCATCATAAATAGTCATCATTATTATTAATAAAACCACCATCATTATCTGATTATCATTACCATTCATTTCAGTCATAATTGTACATAATTTCTAATAACTGTGATCAACTGCCATGAAGTCCTTATACACCATCAGTCATTATCAACCTTCAGCCTAATCAACCGTCATAATAAAGCGGTACTTTTTACCAATCATCAGTTTCAAACATGTCATTAATCACTGGTTAGTTGTCGCTTTTCAGTCGTAACTCTTCAGTTATTACTCGCTATTCTTTGTCACTCGCCATTTACTACCTATTGTAACTCCCAAATTCATCACGGTGTTGGATTGGCACGGTCCAATACACTAGCCAAAATTTCATGAGAAATTCTGAATCTATAAACTAATAGGAATCTGAATAAATCTCAAGTAAACCGTCCTTAATTTCTTAGGTAAATATGTTAAAAATTTTTGAGTAAGAAGGAAAAAAATGTTGAATAAAATTATTTAGTTATAGTTGACTGAACTACGAAATACTACTGTACTAATTTTCATTCTTGCATGCTGCAAATAGGAAAGAAAAAAGCAAGAAAATTTTACTGAATTTAAAGTATAACGAAACTACATTGTAGTTCTCATAATTCTATGCAGACAGAAGCTTCAAATTGTCATGCTGAGGTTCGTTCTACGGTCTGTCAAAACAAGTGCAAATTTGAAAAGAATCATTCACAATCCACGTTAGACACTGGAACCCACAACGCTCTCAGAGCACCATCTTCGAAAGATCACTATCTTCACGTATTGCCAGAAGGGCATTCTCCACTGAAGTTTCGGGATTTTTGTAAAGTGTGTTTATATGATGATAAGATTTGAAACTAGGTCAATTTGGATTTCTGTTAAACGTAAAACATAAGAAAATGCACATTGTGTTTTGGAGGACTCTTAATAGCCAAATATATCATATAATGACAATAAAATAAACATCCAAATTCGTGATTAGAAGTAAAAAAAATCGTGAATGAAGGCAGATTTTAAAGAATGCGGTAGTGATTCTTCAGTAAGCGTGATATGAAACATAGATCAAATAGCCCTAAGTGAAAAAACATGTTAATTACTGTTTATTCAAGATTTTAATTTTGAATCGAGTCTCGAAATGTCCGAGTCGCTATCCATGACACCTTAGACCACGACGCTACGGCGCGGGACAAAGTATAGAAGAATTATATAAAATAATACTGCTTGTTTGAGGCTTCAAAGTAATGTAATTTTCCCTAAGATAGGTCACTAGCCTTATCGTTAGGTAGTCCAGTAGTGGGGCTGCCACTTTTAGCCTCTGGACAGGCAGCGGGATATACTCTTTTAGACCGAAAAAGGAATGAAGAAATTTTAGAACAATTAGAAGTAGAGTCAGTAGAAGAAAAAATCAGCAGATACAAATTCAATTGGCTAGATCATGTAAGAAGAATGGAAAATTCAAGAATCCCAAAAATTATGATGCAGTATAAACCTAGAGGACATCGTCGACCAGGAAGACCTTTAAGAAGACTGCTAGATGGGGCCGAAACACGTCTACAGAGGCCTAATTCGTCAAGGAGGATGATGATGATGATGATGATGATATAAAATAATTCAAATTACGCACCAATACCATGGTAATATGGTAAGAAGCTTTTTTTTCAGTTTGAGTAACATTCGGCGGCCCTGGCATAGAGCTGATCCCTCATCCGGGGAGGCCCTCCATGTCCTTGTGTGGTCAAAAAAGTATGTATGTGATCCATAGAGTAATTCCTCTCCCGACAGGTCGCGGCCCTGTAAGGCCCGGGTGGCGTGGGTCGTGTAAATGTACCTAGAAGGGAGAGGTTAAACTGAAAGAAAGAAAGAAAGAAAGAAAGAAAGAAAGAAAGAAAGAAAGAAAGAAAGAAAGAAAGAGTGACATTCGAAAACGCTTTACTTTCAGAATTTCAAAATGTACAGGAGTGGCAAAAAAAACCGGACCGACCCTTGTAGCTGATTTCAGAGCCTTGTTCACTCCAGAGCATGATAGACTGGTAACTAAGACTTTCGTGGTTCGAATCCTGCCTGGGAAGGATTTTTTTTTTTTTTTGTTCCTTATTCAAATTTATTCCCAATACTTTTCGATTTCTGGTAAAATTCATGTTCTGGGAATAATAAATTAATTTTAAGTAGTAAAATATCGCTGCAAGCGTGTGACGGTGACAAGCATTCTGTCAGAAGAGTGATTCTTCGTTTTTATTGTGGTCTAACTCACTAATTTAATATCAAATCCAACTCAGGAGAGGATGACGACAGCAATTTGCGTTTCAGGTCCAGATGGACCAGTTACCGTAAAGTAACAGTTCCAAGAACTTGAGAATGGACTCGCTCATTGAGCCAGCTAATAACAAGTTTCAGTGCTAAACTTCCTGTTGTGTGGATATTCTGCGTCAGGTCTTCAAGAGCACGAGCGACTCTTCAAATAAAAGTGCAGTTCACTTCCTTTCATTATCACCTCTAATGTGAAGCACACGTGATAACTGGCAAAAAGCAACAGTGGAATCACAGAATCCCTATAAGTGCCTGAAAGGTTAATGCTGTTCGTGGTTACTACTGTGAGCATGGTTGGAATTGTAAGGATGTTTTGGATTTGAAACAAAGGTTTGATTTTTGTTTTCATTTGTCTTCATACTCTCCATATTTGAATATAGTAAAGCGGAACCTTTTCTTTAACTACTTCATAATAGTTTCCTCATACCATGAGGCCTAGTGTCGAGACAGCACTGCAATTGACAGTTGGAAAGATTCACACAACTATATGACGCCAATGAGTTGTTTAGAATAAAATTTGTAACGATTTGTATAATAATAATAATAATAATAATAATAATAATAATAATAATAATAATAATAATAATAATAATAGTCCACCGCTGTGGCTAAGGGGTTAACAAGTCTAACTCGGAACCCAGCGGTCCCGGGTTCGGTTTCCGGTCAGGACGAGTTGTCTGGGTGAGATTTTTCGGAGGTTTTCTCTCACTCCTATGGATGAATTTTATCAGGCGATTGGAACCCCACTCATCTTCGCCACTTCTTTTCCTACCCCATCATCCTTTCCTCATCATCCCTTTTCTGGTTTTTCAGATCACTCTACAGGCGATTTCCCGAAGCTACTGGCTATCTCGACCGGCCTCCGTGGAATGTAGTTAAGCGACGTTGGATGGCTTCTACACTGAGCACCCGAGGCGGACCTACTCGGGGGAGGAGTTTCGCCTTGGACCGACAGGGGGCCCTTGGGGAAGTTGCCGAAGCAGGAATGATATATGGATTTCTGTCGGCTATAGGGACCGGTCGTTAAGGGAGTCATGTGGTTAGGTCGGTGCGCGTAGGGGCTCTATGGCACGCAACTCATTCCATATAGAGGGTTAGCGTAATAGATCCCAACAGGTCGCAGTGCTGGGCCATCCGTGCCCCCTCAGTTAAATTCCATTCCGTTCCAATAATAATAATAATAATAATAATAATAATAATAATAATAATAATAATAATGTAGTTAATTGCATGTATTTGGAAAATAATACAAGTTAAGTAGACCTACTTCAGAATTACACAATGTTAAATTAACTATTTCTGTCTTTATACTCCCCGCAGCTATTTATCACCCCTAATTGTTTACGAATATTATTTTTTTAATGTTTCATTAAGGCTTTTCACATTTAAAAAAATGTTTCAATGAATCTTTTCCAAGTCCATCTGATATTGAAATCACATATCTACATGAACTGTTTTAAAACAGTCCTCCTTTAAATGAAGGTATAAATCACTGAAATAAAGTTGCGTCAACATAATTATATTATTCATTTATTAATTATTAATACGTCATCTTTATTGTTGGAATTGTTTATATAAAGGCACGACATCCCGGATGGTTGGGTGGTTTCTTTAAGCAAATGAGGATGAATCCGTATAAGCATAAGTTGCACATTCCATTTGATCAATGTTATAATTTCAGGAAATACTGCTATGTACAATTACATAAAAAAATATCCGTCTTGATGGAAATCCACTTGTATGTAGGCAACAAGTTTAGCATGACTGTCCCCAAGTAGCATCGTCTCTGCGCTTTCAAAATGGCTTATGTGCATTTAAACAGAAAAAAAAAATGGTTAAGTTTATTTATACACGCTTTAACATCTGTGGTCATATTGCGTGTTAATATCTGTGGATATACCAGTAGGCCGTTGTTACTAAAAAAAAGCATTATCACATTTAATTCCTTTGATTTTCAAATCTATGTTCGGTATATTTTCATCATTTCAGATGTAATAATTGAAATTATGCCGAAAATAGCTTTGAATATCAAGAAAATTAAAAATATTTTTGTTTCTTTCTCATGAAAAAAAAATTTAAGGGGGACACTATGGTGAAATAATGGTGGAAAATTAAGAAAATTCACTTAACAAATTTATTGTGATTCTGTATTTAGATTGAGTTCAAGAAGCTAATTAATTTATATTGCCATGAGTATTTTCAAGCTTATGAGCCAATATGAACTAAAACTTTTGAAAACTTTGTCACAAGGATCCTTTTTAGTGACGGTCAATATAAAATATAGTTAAAAATATAATTTCAAAACTATTAGGCCTATCACTAATGGCACCAAAATTTTGTACAGATGATAGGCATGTTTGTGTAGTTTAAAATTCATACATTTTGGGAAATTGTAGGAGTTTTAAAACTCACATAAGTGCCTACAATACGCATAGCGGATTTTGGAGGCGCAGCGATCATATACAGGCGCTCTTGTTCACTGCACATTGGCAATGCGTTGTATCTGGAACTTAATAAATTTGACGGATCATTTGTTGTTTCTGGAACTGTACATGAGGATGGATCCGATAACGCTAATATAATAAGTATAGGTCGCGCATTCAATTTGATGAATGGTGTAGCAGAATCATAACCTGGGCCATGAATTAACAAACGAATGCATTGCGGGTAGCATCGATGCAACTCCCATAAGGGGCAATGTTGAATTTTACAATCTTTGTCGAAGATTTCCATGTTAAAAGTCAGTTCACTTCTTAATATTCAGATGATTTCGAATATGAAGCACTCTTGAATTAACTTCCGTATGATGAGCTGTAGTTTTCAATGTGAAATGTTCGTGATAAGTTGACAACTAAATCTAAATTAAATGTATTAAATCTATTATTATTATTATTATTATTATTATTATTATTATTATTATTATTATTATTATTATTATCAATAATTGTCTTATTTTTTATACTTTGTCTTATTTATTTTGACCTGCTGTTCAAATTTTATTATGCTTTTTTCTATCTTTCTGTATGTTATATATTATGTCTGATTTCTACTTACTTGTTGTTTACATTTTATTATTATTATCTTATTCAGTTTTGTGTGTAAAATTGTAGTGTACTTTGTAAATTTGTAGTGTTTTTGTAACGCAGTTTTACTCCTGGTTGAGTGTTAGAGAAGGCCGTATGGCCTTAACTCTGCCAGGTTAAATAAATCATTATTATTATTATTATTATTATTATTATTATTATTGTTATTATTATTGTTATTATTATTATTATTATTATTATTATTATTATTATTATTATTATTATTATTATTATTAAATTTTGAATGAATTGCATTGCGATGATTGGCGTTGGTAGCCAGCATTAAGATGCTACTTGAGGTTAAGTCTGACAAGCATACTGAAATAGGCGGTATTGGTCCTCTACAGATTTTTTTTTATGATATTCTATTTGTTATCGAAGAACTAAGATGTTTCTTAATGAAGATTCTCCATGAGCATCGGCTATTTTAACACCAATAACATAATAAAACATCAGCGATCGTTTACTTTTCTTTCTTAACCATACTAAATTCAGCATGTTTTGCTATTATATCTATGCAAGAGATAGTAACCTTAAAAACAATATATACTTTGTATACTTTCACTCTGTAATGAGTTTTTAAATAATATTGTGGGGAAATTCTACAGATAGTAACAGCATATTCCTACTACATATAATAGTAGTTGCCAAATCTATGGAATTGTGTAGAACCATTTTAAAAAACTACGAATAATGCCTGTGGCTTGTCAGTATATTTTTTCATTAATAAACTTCCTCGTATGTAACCGTGAAAACTTTGTAACTAATGCAACAATTTTAGCATAAATATTCGTCAAATATGACTTTCATATTCCATCGACAAGTCTGTCGTGCTATCAAAAAGGAGTGCGTTATATGACAGTAAAAAAATGTAATAGCCTTCCTTTGGATATAAAAAATCAAATAATCGAAAGATTATTTAGGGTTTAATTAAAAAAAGTATCTAATTTCTCACGCCTTCTATTCTGTAGATGAATTTATGACATTCAGCAACGCTGCATGAATATTTCTGTCCTGTATTAAGTATTGATACTAACCCCTTGTATTGTGCTAGTATATTATAAAACTCTTCTGTATATATTTCAACTAGTCTGTGGGTATAATTAAGACTTTGTAGTACTATTATGATTTTTTTTACATGATCCGTATTCTAGCTGTGAAGAGATGCACGATACCATGGAATGTAAATAAATGCAATACAATACAATACCAATCTATTCCACTACAGTTAAACTTAACCGAGGCTCTGTAATACGGCACATTGAGTTAGGTTTAACTTCAACTTAACTTCGTCTTTAGATTAATCATATTTATTATACCGGGCCTAAGACTTTCTTCAGCTTGAATGTTCGGCGTCGTGTTTAAAATCTCTGTTTTGAACCGTTTGTTACCCCATGAGTGCTCGTATGTTATATTTACGACTACAAGGCATGTGGCTTCGTTAGTGATGAACAGGGATGTCCACGCTATGCGTGTTAACAAATTCAGCTACTACGTTTCAGGGTTTCACAGTGAATGTGATCAGGATTAGTTTTTTGTGCATTCAGTCGTGTCCTGGAACTTAACATTTTCAACTTCCGCAACTACACGCAGGTTTGGTAAAGAACTCAACAGAGTAGGCGACTTGTCTGGTCATACTTATCTGCCCAGATGAAGAAACCTGTCTGTAGTTCCTAACCGCTGGAAATCTAAAATTCCAGGACACGGTGGAGTACTCAAAAGCTTGATCCTGATTAAATTCAGCTGCTCTCGAAACATGGAATCGTTAAGTACTTATTGTATTTTTTTCTTTTTTCTTTTTCGGAACTGCTGGTTTCTTTGTCCAACAATTTAGATTTTCAGTGAAGACTGAGGAACCACCTTCTAATGTACAAATCTGACTTTCCAGGTATAACTCCCTATAAACCTGACTTGAATAATTTCAAGGAACAAATTGTTCCGGTGGTGGGTATGGAACCCGGGACCTTTGGCTGAGCGCGCCAACGCTCTACCGACTGAGCCACACACAAAATCTACCAGACCTCGGGTCAATTATTCCCTTTTATATCTACAGAAAAGTGTGCACTCAATGCTGGGTCTTTGACGTCTTATAAACCCATTTGAGGTATGCTGATACAAAAGGGAATAATTAATCCGAGGTGTGGTAGAGTTTCTGGGTGCAGTCGTTAGAACGTTGGCGAGCTCAGGCAAAGGTCTCGGGTTCGATAACCGGCCCCGGAACAATTTTTTCCTTGAGATTATTAAACAATTATCCTCGTAATATGTAATGTAATATGTAATATTACTGATTTGGTTAATCCGGCGCATTTTGCTAAGTATCAAATTCAAATGACAATCACACCAAAATGGAAAGGATTGCAAGTTTGTCCCACTCTCTAGCTGACACTATAAGTGTTGGCTATTACTTGATAAAACAATTTTCTTCGAAAAATGCACGGTGCTCTGTAGAGAAAATATTTGTCAGACCAGTAGTTCATTTACGATGGAATAATTACTGTAATATCTTTGTAAAGTCAATGGATGACTAATCATATATGGATTTATTATTTTCTTTTCAAAGGTCCTAAATCTTTCCTTGAATATAGGTATTTCGCCAGACAATTTAGGCTACCCTTTTATAAAATAATATACAAATGTACTCTACAATACAAAAGGTAGTTGAACATATACAGGGTGTATCACGAGGTTTTCCCCCGGTTTATGGAGGTGGTTCCTAGTGTTATTTCGTACAAAAATGTAAATACAGTAATTGGGTGACATTCATAATTAAGGAGTTACGGCAATTTGAAAAAAAAAAAAACAGAAAAAAATTATTTGAGGATGTCATTGACAAAAATGGAAATCATAGTTCGAATACAAACAAGTGTTTCATTTTGTATCAGTCTATTGCATGTAGAGTGGATTTAAAGCAAATGTTCAAAATTTCCTCCCTGCATCTGAAGGCAAAGATTCGCACGGGTGTGAACCGCGCGTGTAGCATTTCGTAACTTCACATGTTCGTTCCTTATTGTCGCTGCGGCATCGAGAATGTGTTGAATCAACTCTTCTTGTGTTTGCACACTAATCTGGTACACGATGTCTTTCATCCACCCCCAGATGCAGTAATGTAGAGGTGTTAAATCTGGGGATCTGGCAGGCCAGTTGATAGGGCCCTCACGTCCAATCCATCGATGTGGGAATTGGTGATTCATCTGAGCTATTATCACATGGTAGAAATTTGCAGGCGCCCCGTCATGTTCGACATTTGGTGTCTTGTTTCCAGAGGAATATCCTCAAGAAGCTGTAAAAAGTTAACGTACATTTCACCATTTAAATTTCCCGGGAAAATGAACGGCCACAGCAACTGGTCACACACAACACCACACCATACATCGTTACTGAATCTGCGTTGAAAATGAGATTCTACCATGGCAAGGGGATTTTCGTCCTCCCAGACATGCATGTTATGCTTGTTATTATTATTATATTGGGTTATTTTACGACGCTGTACCAACATCTAGGTTATTTAGCGTCTGAATGAAATGAAGGTGATAATGCCGGTGAAATGAGTCCGGGGTCCAGCACCGAAAGTTACCCAGCATTTGCTCGTATTGGGTTGAGGGAAAACCCCGGAAAAAACCTCAACCAGGTAACTTGCCCCGACCGGGATTCGAACCCGGGCCACCTGGTGTTATGCTTGTTGTTGATTCCATTTCTTGTGAAGTGTGCCTCATCACTGAACATTATGAAGACATAGCGCTGCAGATTTTCATTAAACCAGTTACAAAACTGCAAACGGTTGTCATGATCATGTGGTTCTAAATGCTGCACTTTTTGCACATGAAAAGGATACAGTCCGTTCTCATGAAGAATTCTCCATACCTTGGAATGTGAAACGTTAAATAGGGTAGCTAGGCGTCTTGTCTTCTATCATCTAACGCAGAGAATACTCTCGGTTGGTAACAAATATCATTCAGTGAGCATTTCTGTCTGATGCCGGAGCACAATTAATTATTGTGAGCGTTTTTCATATAAATAGTAATTTGTCTAGTTATTCCTGTCCAGCATCACCATAGCTCGTAATTATTGCACAGGGACATCATTTTATTTTTACTAACATTTTTAATATTAACCTGGCTATACCTTTAGAGAACCGGAAACACCGTTCGCTACCCCCTTCCACAACTGGAGTTCGATGATACTGGCGTAAAACACAAACAAATCACTTTACTAGGTATAGGAGGGAAGAAAAGTACTTCATCCATTTACGTAAACTAGGAAATATCGCGATTTTAGTTCGATAATTTTCATTAGGTTTTATTTAATCAAAATGCAGTACTGTATTAAGAATAAGTGTTTTTACTCACGAACTGAGTTATACATGCGAACGTGTTCATTATGCAGTGTATATTATACTGTCTACACCACATTAGCGTACACTATAGAGAATGAAGTTCAATTGAAAAATAATCATAATATGGATTTTTAAACACATTTTTGAAAATGGTAGCCGTTCATTCCGATAGCCTACAGGCTTAAGTTCTTTTGTGCATATTACCGCACTATAGACTATTGCATCTAATTCCAATTACCAGTTTCGTCCTTCGTACTAGTAACTCATGTTGAAATAATTCTGTACCTACTCTATGTACTGTAAATTCAATCTTCACTTCTGCCCGACCCGCACAGATAAAATTACTCAGAAATGCTATCTACTGTCCGTCCAAGTGGTTATGCCGCAGGATCGTAGAAAGGAGGGAAATCACGTGACAGTTAATTACTTAACGAGGCCGCTTTTATTTAAGTTATTTTAAACAGTTGTATAATATTAAGTAAACGTCCAATTCCTAACAGAAATTAATTTTTTTCAGAAAAGAACTAAGACAGCCCTGCTTTTACAGAGAGGCGTGCAGAAGCAGGTGGGGGAAATCGGGATGCGACGTAGGCAAACGGACAGTACCTGTGCGAAAATATGATTCAATATTAAAAGTTCTTTCGTCACTGGAAAACGCGAAGATATTTCTGGAACGTACTATACTCAGTAACTCAGTGCTGTTTACTATAAGCGGCTTTGATTCTGTCTGGAGAACAGTTGAAACTTCATTAGTAGAAGGGGTGGGAGTGAAGTACATTTAAAAACTCAGGTACAATAAAAATTGAAGTAAAAATAAAATGATGTTCCTGTATAAGTAGAATAAAATGATGAGTGTTGCTGGACTAAAGCTTTTTAAATGTTGAAGGAAGCGAGAGATCTTTGGGAAAAGCCTGTACTCTTGTTAGTGGAAATTGAACTCGAGTTCTCTAGATAATAAGCCCAGCCGCTCTCTACAGAGCTGCCGAGAGCTATGTTTATGGTAACCAGCCAGCAGTTGCGGTGTTAAACCAGTTCTTCATCAAATATTAGGATTGAGTCTCTTGGTCTCCCTGTACATAGAGATGGATATAAATAAAAGGGATGTCAGCGTTCGATTGTTTTATTGATAAATAACCTGGGTCTAGTAACACAGAATATCGCCCTCTTTTAAATTCCTTTCGAACTCCAGACGATTAATTAAAGCTTGAACTTACCTCGGAAATAAAGGCTAGACCACTACAAGTAATACTTTGAATAGAAGCTATAATATAAGTTACTATGGGAATACAAAACAAGAGAAGGCGGACTGGAATGCATTAGTCTAATTAAGGATTTAAATATAAAACAAGTGAAGGCAGATTGAAACGTCTGAGAGTAGGCAAGGTTATAAATATAAAATAGTCTCCACATTTAAATATGTAAACTACGGCCTCAGTTATTCTGTTGAAGATAATTTGTAATACAAAGTAACAAATAATATGAAAGCCGAGAGAATTATAAACAATACATTCATAATCAGACCTGTCCAACGACTTAATGGGTTCAGCTTATGTAAAACTGTACCCATTCCCACTATTCTTCATGAAAGTAAGGCAGGGATCCTGTAGAAGAGATGAAAATATGGGTGTTATTTGGACGAATCCTGCTTTATCATTACTTTTATTACACATATCACAAAAATTGGGGCATATGGTAGCGTAGCGGCTAAGACGTAACGCTGCCAACCGGAACGTCGGGGATTCGATTCCAGATGGAGTAATGGATGTTCTCCATTGTTCTAATCCTTCTACCGCATTATAGCCCTTGGGGTTTACTCAGTGTAAATGAATACTAGGGATATTTCTTTGGAGGTAAATGACGCAGAAGTCTGTAGCTACTCCCGATGCCGAGATATTACTGGGAGAGGCTGCGACGCTCTTATGCCTATAGTGAAAGAGGTGGCGTCATTAATCGCGGTCACAGAAGTTACCATTGGATCATGACCTAACTATTAATGACATTAACAATCAGCTGTGACATATAGCGTTGTTACAGTAAGCGTTGAATTTCTGACTTCTTTTGTTTCACCACAGAACCCGGAACGGGTGTCCATACTCGGTGCGGGAAAAGACATAATCTACGTCAAAATTGTCTAAAAGGGTAGTTCTTGTTCATGCCCTTACTGCGTAAAAATGACACAAGGTATCTTACTGAATTTGATTAGGAAATGTTTCCACATCTTCCATGTAGGTCTATAGGCCGGATTTATCACATAACTTGTTTGGGTTGCTGAACTAAAGTTTATGAGGAAAAATATGTAATATTTATAACAAATGACCTGATCATGACAGAAAAGCGGAATTGTCTGCACAACTAACCAAAAATGTTCTTCGATGAAGATATAAAGAAGTTCTTTGGTGTCTTGCAGAAATGTATTGGCAAACAGGAAGATTATTAAAAAAAATTAATCAGAGTTTGAATTTTTGTGTTATATAATATTCACAGGTAGAAAAAGTTCTCATCAAATTTGTACAGTAGTGGCAAAAAAACCGGACCGACTCTTGTAGCTGATTTCAGAGCCTTGTTCACTCCAGAGCGTCGGTGCATATTGCTTAGACCCGAAACCACCTGTGCAGTTGAACAACAGCCACGTAGCTGGTTACTGTTTTCGTCTTCATTGAATGGCTCAGGTACTTAATTAACTTATTATTCCCAGAACATGAATTTTACCAGCTTATTTTCTAATGGCTTTCGAAATGGGCTACGTCAGCAGTCAAAACTAGAACAATTTTAATAGATTACTCGCTATCTTGTGAATGCGGGCGTGGCATGCGCAGTGACTCATTTCGGGGACTACGATTTTTCCGTCGGTCCGATCTTTTTTGCCACTACTGTACGTGGCATGCGCAGTGGCTCATTTCGGGGACTTTGATTATTCCGTCGGTCCGGTTTTTTTGCCACTACTGTACATAATACAGGAGATTCCATATGCCCCATAAAGGATTCTGCACATGCTATTTTCTTTAAGCTTACTTTAAATTAATAGAGCCTAAGTATAGCCTGTAGGTGTGTAATAAAAATTATGAATACTTCGTGATTTTCATTGTTACTTACCAGAAGCTAAGTTATTCTAGCTCAGATATGTTCTATTTCTTGTTTCGCAACAGTAGTACCTATTTTGTTCAGGCCGTCACAAATGCAACACACGCAGTCAGCTTTGGCACGCTTTTTGTGTACGTAAACACAGCGTAACTTTAGTGACAGGCGCAGTAGATCCTGACTGATTTACGATCGAATGTGCAGCGTGCGTTATGGACCGTGTTGTCGAGGGCTTGCTGATATATCGTACCATTACGGATACAGAAGCCGACAAGCTCGAGTGAAAATTTGATGGGAGAAATAATAATAATAATAATAATAATAATAATAATAATAATAATAATCCTCATCATCATAAGTTAATAGAAAAACAATGAGAATTGAGTACGTACAAGGTTGAAGTAATACTAGTTAAAAGGGGTTCCGCATTGGAAAAAGTATGAGAAAGGCAGTGGTAAATGAACTAAGTTGTTGCAAAACGCCTAAAACATAATAAAATAATAAAATATAATACTAATATAACTTACTTTGGGACACTAAAATTTTATATTTCAGTAAAATCAATTTCATCTACTCTACAAATTAAAATGCATAATTTTGATTGTTCCCATATAAATTGCAATTGTTCAGTTATTAATGAAGTTAAGGAGGTTAAATACTTAGGTATAATTATTGATAATCATTTAAAATGGAATAATCATATTCATTATATTTGTAATAAATTACGTAAAACATTATATTACTTTGTTGGTCTAAGAAATATTTTTTCAATTAACTGTTTACATATAATTTATTTAGCATTATTTCATTCTATGTTTATGTATGGTATTATAGGTTGGGGTAGAACTTATAAATCCAACCTTTATCCTTAATTTTACTACAGAAAAAGTATTAAAAATTTGTTTAAGAGAGCAGAAAGATTATTCCAATGAATTGTTGTTTAAACATTTCAAAGTTTTCAACATTAAACAAATGTATTATTTTATTTTATTAAAATATTTTCACAGAAATCTTAATAACTTTGAAAGGTATATACATAAATATAGAACTAAAAATACGAATTTTCTGCGTTTGTCTGAACCTAAATGCAAAACCAATGCAGCTTTTTAACATACCATGAGTCAAGGTCTCAGATTATATTAAACAAATTTTATTCTCATATTATTTTAACCACGAATACTCTCCAAATTCATACAAAATAAAAAAAATGTATTGGATTTATAGTTTGGGTTTAAACATATTAAACATTTTTTAATCTGCATTCACTCTCAATTTTAATTTTATTTTTGTCTGTATTGGAATCCCCTGCTGAGCACGAGTCTTACTCATTCAGGTGTGGGCTAGTTTATCTTATATTGTATTAACTTGTATTCATTTCAAACTTACTAGCAATAAAATAAATAAATAAGTAAATAAATAAATGAATGAATAAAAATAAATAAATAAATAAATAAAAATAAATGAATAAAAATAAATAAATAAATAAATAAATAAATAAATAAATAAATAAATAAATAAGTAAATAAATAAATAATAAATAAGTAGCACTGGAGAAATTCTTAGTTCTCTCGCCCATTAAACTGTCATCATCATCTCTCTGAGAAAAACTATCAAATCGAGTTTGCCTATCCGACTTTGGGTCCTCCTGGTGAGTCTGAGGTCATTGTCCTCTAACAGACTAATTAGGGGAAGTGAGATTTATGTGAGTTGTTGCTTTGAAATGTGGTCTCTGATACAGAAACATCTCGTCTATAAACAACGAGGTCTTGTGGGATAGGTGCACCTTCATTGTAAGAGCAGTTGGGGGTTGATAAATCAAAAATAATTACCGCACCATTATCCAAGATCTGGGCCATTTACGTGGCTGGTTCCTCTCTGCGGAGTTTATGAACCAACGCCAACATTTACATGTCGCTCTACTGTCGCGTTAACTGATGATTCCTATTAGTTATCCTCACCCAGAATCAAATCTGGATCCATTTGGTTGACGACTATACTGAATCACAATGGAGAGTAATCACAATGAAGGCGAAGCCCTTTCGACTTAATACAGAAACAGTCATGTAACTATTTCAATACATTTCTTAATTCGTCGACCTGGTTGGCGAGTTGGTATAGCGCTGGCCTTCTATGCCCAAAGTTGCGGGTTCGATCCCGGGCCAGGTCGATGGCATTTAGGTGTGCTTAAATGCGACAGGATGTCAGTAGATTTACTGGCATGTAAAAGAACTCCTGCGGGACAAAATTCCGGCACATCCGGCGACGCTGATATAACCTCTGTAGTTGCGAGCGTCGTTAAATAAAACATTTTTTTTCTTAATTCATTCAATATTATATTTAACAGTTATAATTTGTTAGTTTCTGTTATATCTATACTAATAATAAATCTGTAGCCGAAATTTTTCTGGTAATTTTCGCTTTTCCAAAAATAATTTGTGTTAACATACATAATTAACCACTCTGAAACCGAAAATCGCTTTTTTGACATTTTTGTTTATATGTCTGTCTGTCTGGATGTTTGTTACCTTTTCACGCGATATTGGCTGAACCAATTTATATGAAAATTGGAATATAAATTAAGTTCGCTGTAACTTAGATTTTAGGCTATATGACATTCAAAATACGTTACTTAAAAGGGGGTTTATAAGGGGGCCTGAAATAAGTTTTATTCTTTGCAAAATTTTGAAGGACTGATATTTAATGAAATAAATGAGTTTTAAAATTAAAATACAATGCCATCTAAGGCGGTGTAATGAAATGAAAACAAATGACTACGTCTATAAGGGGCCTTGGACAACAACAATCGAAAGCTATGAAACATAGCCTATAGAGAATGTCTCTGTGTTTGTGTAAAGTATTATCGAAAGCTAACCGATTTATATAATTAATTATTATTTCACCATTGGAAAGTGTAGTTTCTCTAGATGGACATAATGCTATAATGTTATTACAGTAGCTTCTGAATGCACTCTGGACCAAAATGATCTCATTTTAATTATTTAAATACAATTTAAATTAAGTAACATATTAAACGATTTATCCTTCTATCAAACAAGAATGTTCCCTGGATCAAACGTCCTATTTTGATTATGTAATTACTTTATATTATTTTATTTCTAACAGGTGCAGCGGAGCGCACGGGTACGGCTAGTTAATAACTAAATCATAATAGTTTATTATGAAACTAGTTTATGTTATACTTTATTGGATGAGTCAATGTTTAGGGAACGAACAAAGCGAGTGCAATAAGTGTAAAATGTTATAAACGTGTTTCATACGTTATTTTTGTACAAAAGCATTATAAAATTAATAAAGAAATAACATCAGATTTGCAATGATGGGTAGTTTGATATAATGCTTCTACGAAGAAAGGGGTTGCTATGACAACAATAATGTATTAAAATAATATTGCACGGCAAAACGTTTCATAATGTTAATATTATGGCACAAGTTATGCCGTCATAATAGAAGTCATGACGATTTATTTGGCATGGTAATATTTCACGACACTGGTACAATAATGTGGCATATTATGCACGATTTTCACTAACGATAAAAACTGTTTATAATGCTGGAGTAAAAAAAATTAATTAATTAATCTGTGAATGGGTTCATAAATTAATAAAATAGTAAATAAATTAATGCGAAGTTAAATAAATTAATTAACAAATGAATTAATTAATGAATAAGTGAAATATTTGATCTTGGGTTACACTCACCCCCACTGCAAAACAATGACCTCAAGGAGCTACTAATTGTAGGCGCAGTGTAATTATCTGAGTTGACATGTAATTAATTAAGTTAACGCGTAATTAAGTTGACATATAATAAATTAAGTTTATATGTAATTAATTAAGGTTAATTGTAATTACTTAAGCTGACAATAGTTGGGTTTAATAAAAATAGGTTTACTTGTAAGTTAGGTTTACTTTTGCTTATAGCAGGCGTAATTATAGCCTAGTCTAGGTTTATTGAATTTACAGTATTTATTTACAGTTAGAATTAATTTTACGTTTATTTTATTGCTGTAATTATTGTAATTTTATTGCTTAATTGTTGTAGTAATTTTTGTAATTATTGCAGTAACTTTTATTGTAGGAGTTATTGTATAACTTATTATATATCACTGCCACCAGATGTATACCAAAATGCAGTGCCAATAAATGCATACATACACACATACTCTTTGCAGCGTTGAAACATGTTACATTCCATATCCTCAAAAGTATTGGACGTATCAAAAAACTTGTTTGACAAAAATTGTTCGCATTTACTTGATCTATTACCTCTGTGAATTAATGTAATAGGTTCCCTTCCACCCTGTATATGAGAAAGTATGTGCCCTCTCCGTGACGTCCATTTTTTTATTCAGCGTTATAACTGTTTCAATATTTATAGACCTATATTGTAGGCCTACCTGAAGCAATCTGCCACTGTTCAAGGGGGGGGGGGTGTCTTTAGACAATTCTAGTTCGAGAATAATATTGCACATGTATCTTAATATATGGGTTTTATACAGTATATATAGTTGTCCCTCCTTGTGTTATCCTGGAGTTTTCGAGTTGACATGGATGTTTCCCAGAATAGATAACTAGACCAATGTTGATTACGTTTTTTATATTACTTACTTACTTATTTACTTACTTACTTACTTACTTACTGGCTTTTAAGGAACCCGGAGGTTCATTGCCGCCCTCACATAAGCCCGGCATTAGTCCCTATCCCGAGCAAAATTAATCCAATCTCTATCATCATATCCCACCTCCCTCAAATCCATTTTAATATTATCCTCCCATCTACGTCTCGGCCTCCCTAAAGGTATTTTTCCCTCCGGCCTCCCAACTAACACTCTATATGCATTTCTGGATTCGCCCATACGTGCTACATGCCCTGCCCATCTCAAACGTCTGGATTTAATGTTCCTAATTATGTCAGGTGAAGAATACAATGTGTGCAGTTGTGTGTTGTGTAACTTTCTCCATTCTCCTGTAACTTCATCCCTCTTAGCCCCAAATATTTTTCTAAGCACCTTATTCTCAAACACCCTTAATCTATCTCCTCTCTCAAAGTGAGAGTCCAAGTTTCACATCCATAAAGAACAACCGGTAATATAACTGTTTTATAAATTCTAACTTTCAGATTTTTTGACAGCAGACTGGATGATAAAAGCTTCTCAACCGAATAATAACAGGCATTTCCCATATTTATTCTGTGTTTAATTTCCTCCCGAGTATCATTTATATTTGTTACTGTTGTTCCAAGATATTTAAACTTCTATATCTCTTCAAAAGATAAATGTAAAGATGTAACCCATTCAATTCCAAACCCTCTCTGTTATCGTGGACTTTCCTAATGGCATACTCTACACCAAAGTTAAAAAGTAAAGGTGATAGTGCATTTTTATATTACACTAGCTGTACCCGTGCGCTCCGCTGCACTTGTTAGAAATAATTATAATGTAATTACATAATTAAAATAGGACATCTGGTCCAGGGAACATTCGTGTTTGATAGAAGGATAAATCGTTTAATATGTTACTTAATTTAAATTGTATTTAAATAATTAAAATGCGATCATTTTGCTTCAGAGACCACTCATTTAGTGCAATGATAATTCCTTTAACATGTTTCTTAATTGCTATTACATGCAAATAATTAAAATATGATCATTTGGTTCAGAGAACATTCGTTTTTGGTGCAATTTGGTCCCATCAAAATTTTGCTTGGAATGAAACGTATCGGAAATCATTTTTAAAGAAACTTTTGTTATGTAACATTTTTCACAAACATCAATAATAAGGGAGATATTTTGGTTTATTTAATTCAGGCCCCCTTATAACCTCCCTTTTAAATAAAGTATTTTGAATGCCATATAGCCTAAAATCTAAGTTACAACGAACTTAATTTATATTCCAATTTTCATCGAAATCTGTTCAGCCATTATCGCTTGAAAAGGTAACAAACATCCAGACAGACAGAGAGACATACAATAAAAAATTTCAAAAAAGCGATTTTCGGTCTCAGGATGAATAATTATACATGTTAACACCAATCGTTAATTCTCTGAGATGAAAATGTATGTGTTCATAAACATTATTTTAAGAAATACAGGAAATGAATATGCAAAATAGGCTATCAAGTTTTCTATGCATAAGAAGCTATTTTAATCTTACCTGTCCTGGATTCACTCAGAAGTTGCTGTAATAACATTATAGCATTATGTCCATCTAGAGAAACTACACTTTCCAATGGTGAAATAATAATTAATTATACAAATCGGTTAATTTAGCTTCCGATATTACTTCATACAAACACAGAAACATTCTGTGTAGGCCAGCTGTAGGCTATGTTTAATAGCTTTCGATTGTTGTTGTCCAAGGCCCCTTATAGACGAAGTCATTTTTTATTTCATTACAGAGACTTAGATGGCGTTATCTTAATCTTAAAACTCATTTATCTCATTAAATATCAGTCCTATCAAAATATTATATAGAATAAAACTTAACGGAAATCATTTTTAAAGAAACTTTTGTTATATAACATTTTTCGTGAAAATTAATAATAAGGGAGATATTTCGATTTATTTAATTCAAGCCCCCTTATAACACCCCTTTTAAATAAAGTATTTCGAATGTCATATAGCCTAAAATCTAAGTTACAACGAACTTAATTTATATTCCAATTTTCATATATCTCGGTTCAGCCATTATCGCGTGAAAACGTAACAAACATCCAGACAGACAGACAGACATACATACAAACAAAAATTTCAAAAAAGCTATTTTCGGTTTCAGAATGGTTAATTATATACGTTAGGACCAATTATTTTTGGAAAAGCGAAAATTACCAGAAAAATTTCGGCTACAGATTTATTATTAGTATAGATTATATTTATTTTATTCCATAGATATGACACAAGTAAAGAAGTACACAAAATAATAATAGTCTACATGTTATTAATACATAGGCTACTAAGTAAGTTAATTTAATTTATAAGTATAAACAGTTCATCATTTGGGTAGGTATGATGACTATAGTGAAATGTGGCTAATTATCTTCCAAACTTTTTTCTTGACCCTTCAAATTTTTAACATTAGTTCATCATTACGTACCACTCTAATTATGGAAAATAGTTTTACGAAATGCCATTCTATGTATATCTGTTAATATTTTAGGGTTTCTTTTTTAAAACAACAATATGAATGAATTAACCCAGAATATTAATCCATAGTTGATTATTGAATGAAAGTACACAAATTACGAAGTATGCCAATAGAAAATAATGACCTGAATGCATAACAGAGCTCAATTTGGATGTAATATAAATTATTCTTTGTGTGCTTACCATTTCAAGTTATTACCCAGTTCCAAACCAAGAATCTTTATCCTTATATGTTCGGATCAGTTTAATTTTAACAAAGTAGAGGCTACCGCCTTGAGTCCTTTAAACCTGCCTGTTTTCTGTAAGGGCATTTATTAGATAGAATATCCGGTTTTAGAGTGCCCGATACTCGCTTTCATCTTCTCCCGTCTGTTACAGTCTTCTGGCTGCATTGACAACAGGTCACGCGGCATGATGCCTTCTTGGATGTTGGGAGGATGGTTTGCTATTTTAAAATAAAGGTATATTATTTTCAATTCTCTTTGAGATCAGTGCATCTTCCTCTTATTTCGTTTTACCGCATAAGCTGTTAGGTACTTGTAGTTTATTCCGAACGCATGTTGCATGAAAGTATACATAAGGAATATTGCCTAACTACCTTCTTTCGAACACAATTTACGATACGAAAGTTACTACTGCTTGCTCACGATTCTATGCCTTGGGCTCCCTGTCAGAGTTGCCAACATGAAAAAAAAGTCGTACTAAATGTTTTCCTATAAAGGTACTAGATCATACAAAAACGTAGGCTACCAGATTAATTTTTCTCTTAGACAATATGACGATTTGTGTTCATAAGGCAGTATTTTTACACAAATTTACATGCAAAGCCCGGATAAATTATGCGTATGTAAATTCCATAATGTATAATATAACAATCAATACTTACATGTTGGGAAGTACAGAGTGAACCAGCCAGTGTTAGACTCCAAACCGCACTCACGGCGGCTGATTCATACGTAACGACGCTACCATATGCGGAGAATTCATTCCGCGCTTTTGCGGTTAGTATAGCGTAATGATGTACTTACCCAATTCACAATTCAAATTCGAATTGGTCTACACCTATGGAGTAACGATTAGAGCGTCTGGCCGCGAAACCAGGTGGCACGGTTTCGTTTTTCTGGTCGGGGCAAGTCACCTGGTTGAGGTTTTCTCCGGGGTTTTCCCTGAACCTATTATGACAAAATACTGGGTAACTATCGGTGCTGGACCCCGGACTCATTTCACCGGGATTATACCTTCATCTCATTCAGACGCTAACTAACGTAAGATGTTGATGGAGCGTCGTAAAATAACCTAATAAGGAAAACACATTCGAAATGACGTCCTTGTGATATATGTCAGGCTGCACATCTCCTGAAGACATGACCAGCACTCGCCTCGCCACAGTTCGTTCTCCGAAATGGCTCGAATTTCGTGCCGGACGTTTTGAGTTCCTCAAGTGAATGTGGGATACTCGCGTAAACTTTACTTTTCAGTATGCTCCATAAACAAAAATCGCAGAGTTTTAAATCTGGCGATCGAGCTGGCCACAATCCACGACTTACCACCCTGCCATGAAACACTTCCTGAAAGGCGGCCATTGACACATAAGCAGTGTGAGCTGTGGCATTATCCTGCATGAAATAACTACAACTTTTCGTCCTCACTCAGCTCATTAAAAATGGACGGAGTATGAACTGTGTATATGTTTGTGCGTTGACTGTTTCCTCAAAGAAAAGGATGCCAATCTGTCATCGCCCGCTCATTGCACATCATACCCCTATTTTTATGTCATGTAGCGGTTGTTGTGAAAACGGTGTGGATTTTCACTGTCCCAGTAACGATTGCTTTGAGTGTTTACGTACCCATTGAGGTGGAACCATACTTCGTCACTATAAAAACTTACGGTAGGATCAAGTAGTCCATCATACACGGATTGTTGAAACGACATGCAAAACCTAAATCTGCTCTGATATAATCGAGTTCCGTTAACCTCTGAACTACAACAATTTTGTAAGGTTTTAATTGTGCTGGACCACGGACTCATTTCACCAGCATTATCACCTTCATCTCATTCAGACGCTAAATAACCAAAGATGTTGATAAAGCGTCGTAAAATAACCTACGGAAAAAAAAGGTTTTAATTTTAATTGTGTCATACCTCTTATCACCAAAATACCCCTCATTTCTCGTGAAAAACGACAACCGAATAGACTACAGTGGACTATAGTGGACTTTATGTTGTCAGAAAACAGCTGGATACATTAAGAAGATTGATTGATACCTCTTATCACAGCTTACCTACTGAGTTACCCGGTGGGATGATGTCGTATGTCTTCTCTCTAGTCGGTGGCCAATTTCATCTAACATCTCCTCAGTGAGAACACGCTTCACACATGTTCGTTTCTCATCCAATACTGATCCAGATGTAAGAAATTTCTTCACTGAATTGTAAATCATTGCTTTGGAAAGCTCTGGCGAATCAGGGAATGACTGACGGAAGTTTGCTACAACTGTTCTCCAAGATTCGTATTTCATAAAGTTGTAGTAAATATATACTCGTTGTTAAAGGCTATATTTCATAATGGACGCACTACTGTAGTCTACTCTAAATGTACGATATACAGCTGCACCCTCACTTTGTGAACGTGTTTACGTAACTAAACACGAAACGTACGCGAGCAAGAGGTCTGATCACTGCGACGGTGCAGCAGTTACTACGCATACGACTTTCCGCTGACGCCGGTCTAGCTATGGCTGACTCACTCTGTAGTTGAGCTGGCCATAACACAGATAGTAGTTTAACCAAACTCTCCATTAATTATGACTCTTTCAAACAGTTGAGGATATAATGTCAAATGTAAGCAGTAAAAAGTTTCTACTTTGAGTGCTTTTGTGAGTTATGCAGTTTGACAAAGTAATTTTAAATTAGACTTGAAATAATATTAACAAAAGGTATCACTTCCAGTCCACCGTTTGGCTGAGGGGTTAGCGAGTCTAACTCCGAACCCAGCGATCCCGGGTTCGATTCGAGTTGCCTGGGAGAGGTTTTTTTGGGGGTTTTTCCCTCACTCCTATGGATGAATATCAGGTAACTTTATCAGGCGATTAGAACCCCACTTATCTTCGCCATTTCCTTTTCTCCCTCATCATCCCGTTTCTGGTTTTTCAGATCACTCTCCCGGCCTCCCGAAGCTGCTGGCTCTCTCGACCGGCTTCCGTGGAATGTAGTTAAACGACGTTGGATGGCTTCTGCAACGAGCACCTACTCGGGGGAGGAGTTTCGCCTCGGACGACAGGGGGGGGGGCTTTGGGGAAAGTTGCCGAAGCAGAAATGGTATATGGCAGTGGTCGTCAGCACTCGCTGAAATGTGCAAAGTGTACGCGGTGCCGTCCCGTGTGCACCGTCGTACAGCAGGGAGAGATAGAGAGCATACCCGCTAGCAGCTTCGGAGTGTACCATAATGCACTGCGTTTTCCGCGGGTAAGAGAGACTAACCCCAGCGTGCTCAGTGCTGACGACCCCTGGTATATGGATTTCTGTTGGCTTTAGGGATCAGTCGTTAAGGCAGTCATGTGGTTAGGGCGGTGCGCGTAGGGGATCTGTGACACGCAACTCATTTCATATCGAGGGTTAGCGCAATAGATCTCAATAGATCTCCCTCACTTAAATTCAATTCCATTCCATCACTTCGAGCTTGATTGTAATTTATGCAAAGTCTTTCTTTGTTTATATTCGCAACTTGATTTTCAACTAATACAATTGCTTTGGGCAGATGAATGTCTTAACATTTTCTTCCGTAGGAGTTAGTTCCTCAATTTATTTTTGTTTACGGTAACAGTAAAAAACACAAGCTGTGTTGCTGCGGAAGAATGTGGGGAGACAGCATTGCTTTCACAAATTTTATTAAATTTGGGAAAATGTATTCTCCAAGTTATAACATTTTTCATTTAAAAGAAAGAGTTACAAAAAGTTAATTAATTTCGGGTGTCTTCAGGAAAGTACTAGATTTCCATTAGAATTACGTCCACACCTGTGGAGTAACGGTCAGCGCGTCTGGCTGCGAAACCAGGTGGCCCGGGTTCGAATCCCGGTCGGGGCAAGTTACCTGGTTGAGGTTTTTTCCGGGGTTTTCCCTCAACCCAGCAAATGCTGGGTAACTTTCGGTGCTGGACCCCGGACTCATTTCACTGGCATTATCACCTTCATATCATTCAGACGCTAAATAACCTAGATGTTGATACAGCGTCATAAAATAACCCAATAAAATAAAATAAATCCATTAGAATTACTAGCGTACTCACATCCTATTACTAAATCTAGTACCAAATACTAGCTGTGGCAACCCTGCTCCCTGTACAACGAAGCGCCATAAACAAGATTCTCTGAGATAACCCCAGATGAAGCGCTACTCTGTTAACACGGTCCTTTAGAAGGGCGTTACCCTCCGAGCCCGCATGGGAACCTATATCTGGCTCAGCAGGCATACGCCCCACAGACAAATTTAAACAAGTCCAATGCCCGAGCTCTGTTTTATGGCGTTGGCACGATCTGCGTGCTGCCAGGATACGAAATCTGGCGTGAAGCAGGTGGCGAAACAATTTCAGCGCGGGCCGTTGTAACATACGGACCTGACGTCACCAGAGTCGCGTGTCGAACCTGTCCCGTTGACATTCCTGACATCTGGCGAGCGCCTTGGAAATTATACCTCCCTCATTAGGAGCGATTTATAAGGCAGGAACCTGTCAGAGGCGAATGCTGGTCCGCCGGGTACCGTACGGAAGGGTCATCGATCTGGAGTCCATCTTCAAGGACGCGGGTCACTCTCGATTGTATCCTAGCAACCAGTGGCCGGATTTAGATTTGCGAGGTATTACCTTATTCATTTCTTTAATTGGGATTCTGGCTGATAATATATTATCAGGCAGTACATCTCACTTGACGATATGTGTCAGAGGAAGAACATATGAAGTTTCAGTTTAATATGCTGGTCAGCTATGTAAGCTTATGCAATGGAGGGAGAACGGAACTGGCCACCCTAAACATTATCTCCGGTTTAGTTGCCTCATGAGTTGATGCCTTAAGGTTGACGCTCACTGGCACGAACCGACCGGAACGGAACGAACCGCAAATATTCTGCGTGAGGTATGCGTGTATTTTAAACGGCAAACGCTCATTTGTCCGAACGGAAGCAATCGCCTGCCGGTTGTGACGGACAGGATTCTCCCGACACGACTCTAGCGGAAATTTCCGGGACTGCTGATGGCGATCGTCAGCATTCGTATGTCTTCGTTGGTGTTCGGAGAAAAGTGTGTTGACTGTTCTCAGTATTTTCCCACTCAACACGTACTGCACCAGCTGTTATTCTTAACCCTTAATTTGGCAAAGCTTCATTTCTCACTCTAGTTTATTAAACCTTGTCGGACCGTAAAGAAAACAACTATCGCAATGTCCATATTTTATATGTTGTACAATATTACAGTATTGTGAAATTTTAATATTTTTCTACCAATTTTTATCTATTGTTTTATTAAAATTATAGCATATAGCCTATTAACCTGTTGTATCCTATAGGATACTTTGTCAATTTAAGGGTCTAAATGGTTCTTAAGTTAATTTTAACAGTGCTAATCGCTCTTATGTGCTGATTGATCTTCGAAATGTGGTGTTTCCCTTCATTATTTCAGGTGCTAATAACAGGTGAAGTTCTAAAAATTTTTCTTCGCTCATACGAAAGTACTGAAAAAACAGTACTGTATCATTACACAAATCTGGAAAAAGATAGTTAAATTCACCAAAAACGCTTCTTTTCTTGGATAATATTATGACCCCCATTTTTCTTTCCTTTCTTTCCTCCTCATCACCTAAAAGATTCAGTAAAATAAAATCATCTTCGGAACTGCTACTATCACTACTATCTCACTCCATGATTAAACCAGGCTGCCTGTCTACTGGTACTGTACCGGAATATTCCGAGCAGTGAGCGTCAGAGCTTCCGCGGAAGACGGACTGCTGTAGGTTTCCGTTCCGGTCGGTTCGTGCCAGTGATCGTGACACCTTTATTGGTGTAACCAAGGGGGGTAAAACATTTGAGAGAGATTTGACGTTGATTTGTTATTAACTTAGGCATATTGATGCACAGTCTTTATTATTATTATTATTATTATTATTATTATTATTATTATTATTATTATTATTATTATTATTATGTCCAGGATAACAGAGAGGGTTTGGAATTGAACGGGTTACATCAGCTGCTTGTCTATGCGGATGACGTGAATATATTAGGAGAAAATCCACAAACGATTAGGGAAAACACGGGAATTTTACTTGAAGCAAGTAAAGAGATAGGTTTGGAAGTAAATCCCGAAAAGACAAAGTATATGATTATGTCTCGTGACGAGAATATTATACGAAATGGAAATATAAACATTGGAAATTTATCTTTTGAAGAGATAGAAAAATTCAAATGCCTGGGAGCACCAGGAACAAATATAAATGATATTCGGGAGGAAATTAAACGCAGAATAAATATGGGAAACGCCTGTTATTATTCGGTTGAGAAGTTTTTATCATCCAGTCTGCTGTCAAAAAGTCTGAAAGTTAGAATTTATAAAACAGTTATATTACCGGTTGTTCTTTATGGTTGTGAAACTTGGACTCTCACTTTGAGAGAGGAACATATGTTAAGGGTGTTTGAGAATAAGGTGCTTAGGGAAATATTTGGGGCTAAGAGAGATGAAGTTACAAGAGAATGGAGAAAGTTACACAAAACAGAACTGCACGCATTATATTCTTCACCTGAGATAATTAGGAACATTAAATCCAGACGTTTGAGATGGGCAGGGCATGTAGCACGTATGGGCAAATCCAGAAATGCATATAGAGTGTTACTTGGGAGGCCGGAGAGAAAAAGACCTTTGGGAAGGCCGAGACGTAGATGGAAGGATAATATTAAAATGGATTGATGGAGGTGGGATATGATGATAGAGAGTGGATTAATCTTGCTCAGGATAGGGACCGATGGCAGGCTTATGTGAGAGTGGCAATAAACCTCCGGGTACCTTAGAAGCTAGTAAGTAAGTACGTATTATTATTAGTATTGTTATTAATTATTATTATTAGTTGTATTTTTTATTAATTGTGTTTATTCTTGTCATTATTGAGTGTAATTAGTTACCACTGCCATCGGGTAGGGCCTATATACCGATATGCAATGTGAATAAATTCATACATACATGCATGCATTATTATTATTATTATTATTATTATTATTATTATTATTATTATTATTATTGTTAGGTCCTTTATCATCTTGACCCTGAAAAAAAAAGGATGAATCCTAAGCTCTACGTCCATATGCCACAACCTTCACACAGATTTCAAATGGCTCATTCCAAACCCATACTATCCGACTACGCTAAGGTTCACTAAGTATCGACGTTTCGTGCATGGAAACCCCACTCGACACTATACCAGCCCACTACGTGCCACTACTGAATTGGCAATTAATCTAGAGCAGCGATGGAATATAACCTCTCTCAGAGAGCTTAGCTACTCCCACTACAGTTGCTGTTATGTGTTGGTACCCATTCTGACTGCTCTGTTTACAATACGAGTTTCCCGTCCCTGATCTAGAGCCTTTACGGATAAGGTTTCTGTACAAACATTCGATGAGACTTCAATAACCTTCTGTCGTTAGAGAATTGCAAGGCACCATTCGAACGGATAAACAATCATTTCCCAGGCGCGACGCGAACTCACGACCTTGGGTTGAACCCCCGCCGACAGGTTGAAACGTTTTGCTTCGTATCTCACAGTCGATATACTCGCTTCATTAATGGTATAACGACCGCATGGAGACAGGCAAACAAATGGACAATGAGGACGGGTTCTGTGTACAAGCCAATTAGAGCCGTTTGTCTAGTGTGTCTCTTGTAAGTAAACAAGTTTCATCAGAATCATCAGCAGCATCGTAATCACCATCATTTGTAGGTTAAGGTCCAATGCCCTGTTCTATAGAATCTTCAAGAATATTCGAACGCAGAATAGAAGCTGGAGAAATGAAATTTTTGAGAGGTGTGGCTGGATATACTTTATGGGATAGGAAAAGAAATGATGACATTCGAAAAGGACTCAAAATATTCAAATTAACAGAAAAAATATCTCAATATAGGAACGATTGGATGGAGCATGTAAAACGGATGGAAGATAACTGCATTCCAAAATTAATTTTAAATTATGAACCGAAAGGTGTAAGGAATGTTGGCAGACCGAGAAGGAGATGGATACAACAGTTGTAATTCATGAAACCGGAACGAGCCAGTTATGGCTTAAGCCCTGAAGCTGATGATGATGATGACTTTTGTTCTTTCCAGCATTTCCTCGGTCATCTAATATCCCAGTGGTTGCCAGCCTTTTGAATAACACGGACCCCTTAAAGTTCATACTTCATTTTGGTAGACTCTCTAAAATGTTTTGCATAATTTAGGCCCACAAACATATTCTACTCATGAAATATTTACAAAATGTAGTGAATTATATATCCTTAATAAATAATTGGTAGCGATATTATATTTTAGTTAAAGCTTTTGAATATAAACTGAAAAAATATAAATACAAATAGGTTATATTTTACGTTCTATCACGTTTTATGAGAAAAATGAAATTAGTATTTTTTTAGACTAAAGGCTGGTTCACAATAAACCGGGAACGGAAACGAGAACGGAAATAATGTTAAAATAAATGTATTTAAATATGAGCACTCAGAATAGTTAATTGTGAATGCTAACATTTAAATACATTTATTTTAACAATATTTCCATTCCCGTTCTCGTTGTCGTTTCCATTCCCGGTTTATTGTGAACCAGCCTTTATCATAAGGTTGTCAATGGGATGGTTTATATTGCTTTACGAAGTGTAGCTCAGTTGTAGTCGCAAGTCTATCTCAACTTAAATTTATCTTCTACGTGAAGATTATTATTTTTTGGTCCTACAGAATATATCTGTTATGGTAACAACTGAGTGCGCTTCTTGTATAATGGCAGTTGACTTAATATAAAAAATGTCAACATACATGTCGCAATTGGAGTCAGGCCACAAAGGGAAAAACACTGGAGGAGGGGAGTTCGATCCGATGCTGTGGAATGGACTTCGGCGTAGCTCAATGGTGAGAGCGCTTGGTACGTAGAACTAAGAACCCAGGTTGGATCCCCGGCGTCGAAGCGAATTTTTCTCCTCTAATATTAATAAAGTTTACTTGTAAGTTTGTTCTCCAAGAGAACCAGAGCAGAAAATATATTCTCACAAAAGTATGATGATGCAAATGGGGATAGCTTCTCGAACAAAAATAATCGAATAATAATTACTAATTTTATTTTGTTTATGATGCATATTTCAAGAGTTTTTATGCAAAAATGAATATATTAATCTAATTATTACACATAATTATCTACTTTGCCTTTATTTTCACGTTTTAGACACATACCGTACTTACGGTGAAACTTTAAAAAGTTCCTTGAAATGAGAGGAACGATTGTCACAACGTTGAAGGAATTCGTGACTGAAGGGGATGGCCAAACGTTCCAACATGTTTGGTTATTAATGCTCTTGATTTGAGTCATCTTCGAAGAAGATTAAAAAAATAACAGCTTATTCACAATTCAGAGACGGACGACTACAGATAGCCGATTCTTAAGTTCCAGCGAATATCTATAGAGGGCAGGTGCTGGCTCGCCTTGTCTGCAGGAGAGTCTGGAATTCCTAGTAGCACACTACTCGTTCCTGCCTAAGATCATTGAAAAATAAAAGACCACGGGAGTTACCTCTCCTTGAATTCCTTGACGGTTGTTAAAGATGGAGAAGAGAGCCTGAGGATAGAGAAATTATCTCCAAAATTCTTCACAGTATGACAGGAAAATAGCGGTTTAAGCATTTGCAGAAAGCATTTTGTTTAAGGGGCATATGAACTGTCGCGGCCCTATAAGGCCCGTGTGGTGTGAGTCGTATAAATGTACCTAAAAGGGAGAGGTTAAACTAAGGTAAAGGAAGAAAGAAAGAAAGGAAGGAAGAAAGAAAGAAAAGAAAAGAAAGAAAGGAAGAGAAAGAAAATAAAGAAAGGATGGAAGAGATAGAGAGAGAGAAAGAAAGAAAGAGAGAAAGAAAGAAAGAAAGAAAGAAAGAGAGAGAGAGAAAGAAAGAAAGAAAGAAAGAAAGAAAGAGAAAGAAAGAGAGAAAGAGAGAAAGAAAGAAAGAAAGGAAGGAAGAAAAGAAGGAAGAGAGAGAAAGAAAGAAAAGAAAGGAAGAAAGAAAAGAAGGAAGAGAGAGAGAAAGAAAGAAAGAAAGAAAGAAAGAAAGAAATAAAGAAAGAAAGAAAGAAAGAAAGAAAGAAAGAAAGAAAGAAAGAAATGTAGATGAACTCTGGGCAAAGTACTGGGTATCTTACAAGGATCTCTCTTTTTAAGTTCTCGTTAGTTACATCCTGTGATTAATTACAGATTATTGCCATTTAAACTACGGCAAAAGTAGTTGCATTAATACAATTGAAATTATTTGATGTTATCACAATTTTTTGAAAGTAAAAGTCTTTATTAAAAGTTATCTGGATCCCTAATTAAAAGTGCATTAAAACGCTTAATAGTTGACTTATTTTTAAATTTTTAGTGAATGTTTAAGATTTTAGTGCACAGTTGTGTGCATATCTTGGCCGATTTTAGTGCATATAAAACCTCGATCTGTGGTGCGCGGTAAAGAGGGCGTAAGTCAGAAATTGATGGTTTTGAGTTATGACTGCATGTAAATACAAAAAATGTACTTTCTCAGATGGTATATAAGGCATATGTATACTTCCATAATGAAGTAGAGCGTCAGATTTTCAGCCCATCATAATGCTATTGCTTCTCATTTCAAACTTTGCTTTTGCTCTACTGAAAACTTGCAATTTATGACTTGTGCCCTTTTTATTACGTACCATAGAACTAACCTTGAGAGATATTAGTCTTTAACCTATGCTTACAAGGAGTTTTATCTTTATTTTGGTGAGTTCTATCTATTGTTGTTAAACTTCGTAATTACTTTTTGGACACACTGTATCTTGAAAGCAGAAATATCAAATGCTTTTTCTGCAAGGTTAGACATATGGATCTCTTCAACACGTAACATTTGTTTGGAATATATTCTCATGACGAAAAACATCCAAAGAGGTGTATTAATGTTGCAAACATTATTCATGAAGTAGTTGCTATTAAGTTTGACTTTATATACGTAAATAACAGCCATGTTTTGAATACCTTTCTGCGAAACTTGTATGAAATAGAGATAGCGATATATTGACATGGGGTTGTCATAACATACACTACCGTATTAAGTAACAAACTAGTTATGTTGATCTCGAACCTTGGAAACAGAAGCGCTGAAGTAATTGATTACAGTTATTCCTATCGATGAACACATGCAAAAGAGAATTCTCGCTAGAAAGACAAGAAAATACAAGAAACTTGCTCGTAAAAATAAGATACACTGCTTAAAGACTGTCAACATGTCACCAATAGTTATTCCTATGCATGGATTCATATAAAAAGCAAAAAACTAGCTATGGAGCTTTCTAGTTGCTAGTTAATAATTTACTCGAAGTAAAGAGAAGGTAGTCAACATGTCGTTAATAGTTACTTCTTTTAATAGGTCGCTACAAAAAGCGCAAGAAACTTATACAGAATTTCTTTACCTGAACAGTCAATAACGAAGAAGAAAGTATAGCAGGGAAGTGAAATATGAAAGAAAGATTGGTTCACTAATTTTATTGTGCTGAGCAGTCTACTTAATGCTGGGTTGCAAGAAAACAGACCTATAAATAATTTATTCTTCATTAGTTAGTGGATCTTTAAAGTTAGTGGATTGTCGGGTTGCAGAAGAGAAATTTAACGAGCACTAGTTATTGAATAGTTAACCAAGCATCTTTGGATTTCACAAGTGACGCAACAGTACGTGAATGAATAAAAAGTGAACATCGGCTGCTTGACTGATGTGAGAAATTACTTTTATTGTTGTCAAAATTTGCAATAAATATAGACCAGAAAGAAAGCACGAACAGAAGTTTCAGTGTGGAAGATGAATATGCCTATTTGTTATTAGAAATAGCGCACGAGTACATTAATTTTATAGAAAATAAAAAGACAGACTACAGAGCACATAACCTCGTCGTCAGACGATGAACTACAGTCTTTAATAAAGAAATAAATAATAACTACGCCATTGGAAGAATGAACGAATGAATGAATGAACGAATGACTAAATGAATGAATGAATAAGTAATCAAATTACCGTGTATCAATGCCTAAGAAGAGATACCTCTATCTACAAAAATGGTCATTTAGTATAACTACACTGTTATTGTTTACATTAACTACATTATTATCGTGTTCACAAAAATTGGACGATGTACTTATACAGTGTTTTCTTCTCGAATAGAAGATCTTGCAAAGCAGAAACATATGTAAGAAGTTTTTCTATTTTGAGAAAATAATTTCTAAAAAATTTTTTTTTATTTACCTGTAAATGTACAGATACAAGGCACAGTGGACTCTCCTAAGTTCGAGAGAACAGAATTGAAAGTTCAGTCCAATAAGGGTAGTGGGTGTGGCAGGTGAAATGAATACAAATTCTTATTGGTTATCCATCAACGAATACAGTACTGTACTTGAATTTTCTGCCCGCCCCGAGACTTGTGTATGCGCTTCTAGTACCACAGTGGGTTTCGACAGTTCCGTCTCACAAACGACACAATTCTCAATTAGAAAAAGAAGAGTTCATTAATTTAAAATCAGTGATTAAATAAGGATGTCCTAATCAATAAAATATACTGTTTTCCTTTAACAAAAGTATCACTACAAGAGACACAACCAATTTCCATTCAAATGGCAAATTCATTTCTTAGTAGCCATATAGGGTCGTGTCTAATTCTCCTACGTAAGCAGTCGAACTATGGGATGTCGAACTTGTTTTCTGTCGAACTTAAGAGCTCCCACTGTATCATCTTCTTAGTCATCGATGTATTGAATATTATTTTATTATCGTGTATATAGGCCTATTGCACAAAATATCGCATACCTGAATCTCATGCAGGTGACATTATGCTGAATCAGATTATATAAACTACTCGCCAATACACAAAATGTACGTAAGTTGGCTGTCTAACGGAGGAATGAATATTATTATAGGAGGGAAATCAGATCTCTAAGTTAGTGAATCCTTCAACGGACCAATAACACTAAAGATGTTTCTTGCAACCCGTCTTTCGAACTTATTGGTCCGTTAACAGCTAATGAAGGAATAAATGCGTTCTTGCAACCCACCATTAGACTACTGTATAATGGTCATAAGGCAATTATCGTTTCATTCCTTATGGGTGTTGTGAGCCACACGAGACATTCACAACTCGCAAGACTCCCTGGAAATGTGAATTGATCATCAGAGTAGTTTAAAACCACTTAGTTCAGAATCACTTGCATTGTTGCATTCACTGCACCTCGTTTACGTGACGGTTTCACGCTTGACCTCCCGTTTATGTCACTGAATTGCTTTTTAAGCTAGACTGGTGTAGTGATTCCATGGATTATTTTTGCTACAATCCCGGTCCATTTAATAAAGACCAAGACTAGACTGGTCTTCTAAGCGAAATTTCACAGTATTTTGGTATGAGAGGTTTGACTTTTTTTATTTCTGCGATTGTAATAATTGCAGGCTATTACACTGCTAGATCGTTCTGTTTTTGTCTAAGTTCATTCTCCACACCAGTTGGATCTCTTCATTTTTCTTTCATGTTCGTTCTATTAACTTATCTGAAGATAATAATTTTTACTTGGTTATTTAACAACGCTGTATTAACTAGCGTCGGTAGAATTGGTGATAGCGGGATAGTATTTAGCAAGACGAGGCCAAGGATTCGCCATACATTACCTGACATTTATCCTACGGTTGGGAAAATCTCGAAAAAATACAATCAGGTATCGAACTCAAGTCCGAGCACAAATCCGGATCAGGAGACCTGAGCTACGCGGTAGCTTACTATGGCAGTATTTTGTATCATATGTTTTCGGAAAATTTCTTGTGTACAACAAGAATCTTGTGTTAGTCTTCATTGAGTGAACTATCGGCAATTCTTCTGTTGTAAATGTACTTTGTAGTAGACTCAGAAAAGCTCATAATTTCTATAAATCTTTGCTTCTGTCTTGATCACTCGTTCAAATCACCATGTCATACATTATTTTATTCAGACAATACTTCAAGTAATAAATACCGGGGACGGGGGCTGGAAGATGAACTCTGTGTTCAACCGAAAGAGGTAGGACTCAACGTCTGACGTCCAGTTATTGTTACTTTAGAGACTGAGGATACCAGTAGGCCTTCTTTTATGTGAAAAAAATGTTGCACAGATACTTCTTTGGCAGACAACATATATTGATAAGGCAGTGGAACAAGTGAACATCTTCAGATACTTGGGGCGTAGGGTCTACTATAAGTAGTGACATGAGCTGTTGTCAGGAAGTCAAAAGGAGGATGGCAATGACAAAGAAAGCTTTTTATAGAAAAAGGCGCATCTTCTGGGGACCTCTGGAAAAATATCTAAAGAAGAGACTAGTAGAGTGCTTTGTGTGGTTTGTTGCAATCTTTGGGGTATAAACATGGACATTATGACGAAGTGAATAGAAACAACAGGAAGCATTTGAAATGTGGACAAAGAGAAGAATGGAGCGTGTGAGATGGACAGACAGAATAAGAAACGAAGATATGCTAGAAAGAGTGGGTGAAGAAAGAATAGTACTCAAGCTGATCAGAAAGAGGAAAATAAATTGACTGAGTTATTGGCTGAGAATAAACTGCGTACTAAAGGATGCACTGGAAGAAATAGTGAATGGAAGAAAAGTACGGGGAAAAAGAAGAAATCGGATAATAGACGCATTAAGATATATGGATTTTATGCGGAGTCAAAGAGAAGGCGAAAATAGGGAAGATTGGACAGTGCTGGTTTTGTAGTGAAAGGCCTGCTCTTGGGCAGAAAACTATGAGTGGATGTATGGAAATTAGGTGGGAAAAGCTTTCCCACTGCATTTTCATAGACTCCATTTTGAATATATGAAGACCTCCCTCAAAGAACGTTGTATATCAACGGCTTTTGCATATGATATACAACGTTCTTTGAGAGAGGTCTTCATATATTATTAACGGTAACTGTAATTTATTTTTAATATCTGAACATTGTTTCTTAAAGTAGTAGTAGTAAAGTGTACCGCTTTCACTATCACGACTTCATATCCAGGCGACTAAAATCAATTTACACACTGAAGCACGACTCCATGTGCGTGGAATCGATTTAAGGCAAATTTCTCACGACACTTCAATCCCACTTTCGTAGTTGGTAGTTGATCATTTAATACTAATTTACAAATGCTATTCAGCGAAAAGATACCAATTGAGAACTGATGAGATTAAACTGTCAGCCTTACTGTCCTTAACGGCATTTGATCTGAGATTATGCCTCCAGTCAATCTTGAATTCGAGCCATCGGGCCCTTATGTGTAGGCCTATGCAAAGCAAAGTTGTGGAGATGTGACATGTTTACACATATAACCAAGTATGTACACATTCATAAATACGATCATACATAAATTACATACATAAGCACGCACGCACGCAAATACATACGTACGTACAGCTCGATTCAACAATCTTGGCCCTTGTTCTTGCTTGTTTGGCTAGTGAGCGAGCTGTGTGTTGCGTCATAAGAAAGAAATTTAATCACAAACGTGCATAGGAGGGGAAGAGGAAGGAGGAAGAATGAAAATAATATCTACTGTTCTGCAATCAGGAGATAAACCGTGAAAGGAATGTGCTTACTATTGCGTCATCTATTGGAGCGAAGTACATAGATAATATTAGAGTTATAACGTCAGTTTAAAAATCATGCGCTCTCCTCCATATGTTATTTCCTGTGAGGATGGAGGGATTAAAAGACCAAGAGATTGACAGTGATCTAATTTTGTAACTAGGGTAGTATAAAAATGTGTTATGGTTTGTGCTTTGAGAGATAGCCAATAGAGATATGAGTACCCACGTGTGTGACCTTATGACATCTTATGACATCAACATTCATTCACAGCATCACCCCGCTTCGTTTCATTCCCTGGAGACATTCTCGTGGTTGGAGTACAGTATGCTCGAAGTTGAGGGACATTCCATGTGAAGAAAATATAGGCCTAAGTCATCATGACATTGTTTAGTCAACATACGTAGTGGTTAGTAACGAGATGTGTGGAAGAATATTATGTTTTTAAGACGGAGTGTACCGCGACATGATAAGAAGGAAGTGTTGGATGTTATGACTGCGCGGCCTGACCTGTGCGACCCAGCCCGCCAGTAGTGATGAGTAACTCGCACTTAGTCTGTGTACTTATTTTTTGCAGGGGCCAAAATCCCTGAATCAAGCTGTACACACACACGCACGAACACACACACAAACGTACAAAGTTGTATGTAGTCTTACAGAAAAAATGAATGATCTCCTTGTAGAGTGGAATTTGTCCAACTCCGGCTTCCGACAGCGCCTGGTTCACACGAGGAAAAAATCTACCGCATTTGTAAACATTAGGGTAGAGGATTTTTTGTTGCATCTAATTTACGGTTTCAATATATCTTTGTTATAAATTATTATTTATAACACTTGATCTACAAACAGACAAAAACAAAACAAGAAAATAAAAAAAAAGCAGAGTCTTGAATTCATAACCTCTCATTTATTATGCAGCCACGATATTCCTAAACCATGGGTTCTAGGTAACAATATTAATTGAAACATTGACAACAAATTATTACAACTCTGCCGCTGCATAATAAATTCATTCATGTGTAAACCTTATTTGTCACGAAATGAACGGAAGTGGACTTGGGAGCAGGTAATTTGTTTTGTCTATGGTGATAAAAAAAAGGTTGGAGCATTTGTTGTAGCTTTCCTATTTTTAATATTTTTTAAGAAACTAAATATGTAAAAGTTATAGGGTGTAAAAAGAAGTATTTTGAACATGTTTTCATAATCATTTATATAATGTGTGTCAAGAAATGTTTTTTTAAATAGTATCATGCATTTATTTTGTTCATTTTTGGATTTTTCAGTTCTCAAATCGTACAAAATCGCTTGTAAATTAGGCTTACCGGTATTATTTGTAAAAATTGAAAGAAATTACGATCCAAATATAAGCTAGGTGTCCCTGATATGGCCATGCTAAGTTTTGAGAATTTTTCTAGCCGCCATTTTGAAAAAATGTAAACCACTTTTTTCTTACTCGTTCTCAGTCTAATGGACTTTCTTAAAACAATTTCCTTTCCCCATAAAAATAGCTTTAATTGTCCAAAAAGTCCCAAATTCCAAAAGTCTACCTAGTGGCCATATCAGGAACATGTGCATATGATATGGCCACCCTTGTTCCATGTTCTACAAATCGTGATTGTTTTCAGTTTGATAGCGCAGTTGTGCTAAAATTAAATAATTTTGGTATAAAATGAATAAACATGACAATAATCTTTTTTATAATTCAAAAGTGTAGGCAAAACAGGTTTTTCCATAAAAAATTAAGTTGTTTTTCTTAAAATACAAAATTTTGCGTAATCCCAGCTATAAGGCATGTAAATTTGTCAGGTGAAAAAAATAAAAGTGAAATGAACTTGATATGGCCATGGTGCATTTGATATGGCAGACTTATCAGAGAAAAATAAGAAGAGGTCACATGAAAACCGCAAAACAGGCAACTGACGCCATATTGCTCAACCTGACTGGATGGAAAACGATCAAGTGACATACCAGGATGCCCTTTCACTGGATGCTGCTGCAATTTAGCGGATTTTTTGGTTAACTAACTCACAATAGGGGGGTGGCCATATCAGGAACATGGCCATAACAGGAGCACCCACCTTACATGCACGCGTCTATAATGAAGAGAAATGTTTCAGTACATCAATTTATTTATTCACTCACTCACTCACTCACCCACTCACTCACTCACTCACTTACTCACTCACTCACTCACTCACTCACTCACTCACTCACTCACTCACTCACTCACTCACTCACTCACTCATTAATTCATTCATTCACTCATTTACTCATTCATCATTCACTCATTCATTCATTCATTCATTCATTCATTCATTCATTCATTCATTCATTCATTCATGTTGCAGGTTATCATGTAAGCGGCCAATTGAACAAGACAAATTAACATGCTTGCAGTGCGTGCACAAAGGATGGGTTTGAAATACGGTCTGTCTAAGATAAAATTTAATGTTAACTGAACGAATTGTGTTTAATTGTTTTTATGCTCGATCATGCCGAAATGTAGTAATTATACACCTGGTAGCAGTCCTTTAATGCATGTCATTAAAATACACCTATTCATTAAAGTACAGGTGTTCAGCCAATGTCAACTCAGCTTACAGGTGTTCAGCCAATGACAAGTCAGCTTTGTACCGTTATAAAACCGCAAGTATCGATTATTCTCGGATATGCAATCGAAAGAGAATTACCGAAAAGTCACGGAGGCTGGAAATCCAATACTGTCGCAGAAGGTTATGTTCTGTTACTATAATAATTAGCGTTAATTGTAAATAATATTCAAATAAATTCAATTTGTCATCTCGTTTTTCAATGTCGAATTCAATAATCAAGGTTATATCAAGTTTAACGGGATTACATCAAGGTCAATGACATTATTGTTCCTCGGACATCTCACAATTCACGACGTAGAACAAGGTCACTTCAGATCTTGTCAGATACAAATAAAATGTATACATCTGAATAATTTCAAGTTAGAAATATGGTCCAGCATAAAAAGTCGTATGAAACTCGCCTATAATGGTAATTAAGAAGCTCGTATGAAAATTATGAAACTCGCTTGCGCTCGTTTCATAAACATCCATACTCGCTTCTTAATTACTATCATTATAGGCTCGTTGCATAATGTACTATTAATTTGTAGTGAATACATTTGTTGAAAGTCTTATTTTTATAATTTGGTTTTGTTTTTGCCTTTGAAAGGTGAAGCGCGCGGCTTATTGGAGGGCGCGGGGTATTCGATAAAATACGGCATTTCTTTTTTCATTTCCTATAACTTTTGTATATGGTTTTGCTACATAAAATTAAACTACGTAAAGATTAATTTCTGGTCCTACAGAATTTATTTATTCAATGGTTATTAGAGGAGAAAAACCCGAATCCTTGGTTCTACGTACCAAGCGCTCTAAACATTGAGCTACGCCAAAGGTCAATCTAATAACCATTGAACAGATAAAATTAAACATAGGAAAGCTACAAACAGTGTTCCGTACTTTTTAATCACCTGGTAGTCTTTCAACCTCAATGTTTACATGCGCATGTCTCTAAATCCACACGTTCACTTACATTGTCCAACAATTCTGTAAGCTAACGACTATTGGTGAAAGAGACTTTACCTCAGTTCCCAACAGAGCTATGGAATTTAACGTGGACGGGCAGTTCTACGACAGATTTCCTTGAAAATATGCACTTTTTCATACCATTGTGTTATAAAATTTACTCTGTTATCGCTATATTATTATTTCACATTGGCAGTCGGTTTGAAGTCATCCACACCAACATCTCAGTGTCCACCAGGAGCTCTTCAGTAGTCTATCTCTGTAAATTTAATTTGCGCAAACTCGATTTTAAGCGAAGGTGTCAGACTCCCCGTGGGGTGCTATTCACGTTGATTGATGATAAAACTCCTTTATGATCTATGGTTTTGACTTGTGAGCGGTTGGGTGCTTCCTAACTTGTTTTAATATACCTTTATGATCCTGAAAGAATGAAGCCTGTACTGATACTTTAATCGAAGTATTCAGCTACAGAATTCTGTATCTTTATATTTTAGCATATGATTTTCGAAATTAATACTTGAGCCATTATACGTATTATATGTTTTCACTGCAGGTCATATTGAGGTTTACTTATTCTTAAATTAATTATCAACAAGTCAGATTTCTTTAGATGCATATTATTGCAGATAGCATTGTTACTAACGCTTTCCAGCTGGAACTAATTCTATATCGTTGAAGCAGATCATATAGAGGTAATTATTTTTATTTACATTAGATGTGCCAAAAATCTACGATTTCAAAATGTATTTTTCTAACACATTATAGACTGTGAAGCCTTGATTTTTCTTAACCGATACATGCGAAACGCGAGGCGGAATTCGCATGCGTGGGTTCAGAAAAACCAAGACAACAGATCTGACCTCTCTATTTTTGCATTTCGCAGATGGTTATATTTTCGTTAATTTGTTTCAACCAGAATTGTCAACAAACATGCCTCCTCTAGGTATATTTTTCGCTAGAGATTATGTTGTAATTTATTCCAACCAGAAGTATCGACAAGCTTGCCTACTCTAGTTATATCTTTTCGGGAGAGGTTATATTCTTGCTAATTTATTCCAACCAGAAGTATCTACAAATATGTCTACTCTAGTTCTATATTTTCGCGAAAGATTATATTATCGTTAATCTGTTGCACCCAGAAGCAACAACAAATATGTCTACTCTAGTTTTATATCGCGAGAGGTTATATTCTTGCTAATTTATTCCAACCAGAAGTATCTACAAATATGTCTACTCTAGTTTTATATTTTCGCGAAAAATTATATTGCTGTTAATTTATTGCAATTAGAAGTATCAACAAATATGACTACTCTAGTTATATATTTTCGTAAATGATTATATTGTTGTTAATTTATTACAGTCAGAAGTATCAACAAACATGTCTACTCTATAGTTTTATATTTTCGCGAAAGTTTATGTTGTTGTTAATTTATTGCACCCAGAAGTATCAACAAACATGTCTACTCCAGTTTTATATTTTGGCAAAAGATTATATTGTTAACTTATTGCAACCAGAAGTATCAAAAAACAAGACTTCTCTAGTTTTATATTTTCGCGAAAGATTATATTGTTGTTAATTTATTGCAACCGGAAGTATCAACAAACAAGACTACTCTAGTTTTATATTTTCGCGAAAGATTATATTGTTAATTTATTGCAACCAGAAGTATCAACTAACATGTCTACTCTATCCGTAGTGGTACATTTCAATATGAATGACCAAAAAATCTCTCTGCTGTACTTTGACCCTCCATCAGCGATTTGTATTACAATTTTCTACACTTACATTGACATAGATCCGTTGTGATGGATCAAGTGGTAACATATGCTAAGTCCGGGTTCGATTCCTGGCGTTATTAATGAAGAAATGCCTTCATACCATGGGACTATGTGTGAGTGTCCCTTCTCTTGTGATTATTGTATGTTGTCTGGGCGGTGATCTACCAACGACCAAGGAGGTTCGTATTGTATAGCTGGAAGGGCACAAAAGAATAGGAGAAGGGGAAGAATAAGAAAGCAGTGAAATAGAAACTCGTAGCAAGAAGTCCAGTTTCTTGTATTCTACAGCTTCTTGTATTTCAGTTCAGTTATCTGTTGAAAGCATTGCCTCAAACACATTAACGTCGCTTGAGTGGTTTGCGGGAGTGCGCCGTTCCCAGTAATAGCTTAATTACCGTTTGACTGTATTTCTTAATTAATACAAATGAGGCAGCCGGAGTGAGCAACTCCTCGTGTTTATGAGATTCCCCCTTATACGGAAATTCTGATGGCGATGTTTATGTACAGGGCAATTGCTGCACAAACATCTCAAGTGTAAGAACAGCTTTCGCATCTTCAAAGTGCATTCAGAGGTCCCGAGGTCGATTACGAGTCATTGCTGTTTTTTTTTTTTTTTTTTTTTTTTGCACATCATGAAATTGATATAATGTTTTGCAGTTTTTAGAATGTGAATTGAATTCATTTAGTAACAACATGATATAAGAATAAATAAACAGGGCATTAGATATTGAATACTTTTGAGTTCGTTATACGTATTATTAAAATTAGTCATGATGCTGCAGTGAATCGGGCAATTATGAAAAATCTACGAGTGTCGAAAAAATATGTTACTTCGTTGATTTAATATACAAGATGTTAAGAAAAAAGTATCCAATATTTTAGGAGGTGGTAGTATGCATCAAAACAAGAAAAAATGTCTAATAAACATGGGTCCTACAACACATACTTCCTTGTTCATAGGAGGTGCTCAATGTGACGTCCATTCATGGCAATGCATTCCTCTGCCTTCGGCGTAAGGAATCACGCACTCTTTGAAATTTACTGGTTGTTCTGAACCGAAAGTCTAGGGGATTTAGATTTGAGGAACGAGCAGGCCAAGGTGTGAGGCCTCCCCAGTCAATCCAGCGGTCCTGAAATGTCAGCGTCAGGTGTTCGCACTCATTGCGGAAAAAATGTGCTGATGTGCCATCATGCATGAACCATATCTGTAATCTTTGCTGACATGGCACATACTCTAGCAAGGTAAGCAATACATTAATTAGAAAATCCTGATAACGAGCCCCAGATAATCTCTATGGTAGCACGTATGGCCCTTAATCTATCGCCAAGAACGTCTGCCCATACGTTGATTGAGAATCGGTGCTGATGCCTTGTTTCTTCAACTGCATGGGAATTTTCATCAGCCCACACATGCTGATTACGAATATTCACAACACCATCTCCGCTGAACCCCGCTCATATCCGCAACCAAACTTTTGTTTTCAGTATTCCTTGCGACGTATCAGTATTCCATGCCAGGGGTGTCAACTGCGGTATGATTATCTGGTAGCCTCTGTATTGTAGGGCAGAAAAATGCATTGCCATAAATGGACATCACATTGAGCACATTCTATGAACAAGTGTGTTGTAAGACCCATGTTTATTAGACATATTTTCTTGTTTTGATGCATACTATCACCTCCAAAATATTGGATACCTTTTTAACACCCTGTATACTACATTAAAATACAATACTTACAATTATTTAAAAATAACCTGTCATCATTAACAGGATGGCGAGCTATTATGCGATCTGTAAGATCTTGTTGAGACTTCTGCTAGCTTGCACTAAATATATTCTTACAATATATTTGCCTTATAAAAGTTCAGAGAAGTCTGGAAACCTTGGAGGCCAGGAAATTGGTTCTCTTTCGATCCATATCCCGCCAAACATTGCTCATAGATGTCTCACGCCTCTTTATTAGAACCTCACATCTTAGCGTACCTGCAATAGTACTATGCTGTAAGAGTGATAGAGTACCACCACGTCAGACACCATACTTTCAATGGTATTAAAGAAGGCACCTGTGTCAACAGCGATCGATGTTATATTACGCTTGTGGTGCAGTATCGTAACTACGTATTTCGGATCCATAGTTAATTAATCGTCCGCCGTTGTGACTATGTGGATAGCCTATGCGCATCCCAAGCAAGCGGTCCGAGATTCGATTGCCTGCGTGAACAATGGAAGAAATCTATCTTCCGTCCACGGGACTGGGTGTTTGTCCGTTATCTTGCGATTGTCCTGTGATGTCTCTGCTGTGGTCCTGCATCATGCCGATCCCAAGAACAGCGAGGCCTGCATTTGTGGATGTGGAATGTTCGATCTGAAGAATTTCCCTTTCCTACCCACAATTGTGTGTAAGTTGGAGGAAAGGGGAGGTTAAACATAATAAGAAAGAGAAAGAAAGTTAATTAACCTTAGTATATACCCTGTATTACCTCGAAACGTATTGGGAATAAATTTGAATAAGGAACAAAATAAAGTTTCCTTCCCAGGCAGGATTCGAACCACGAAAGTCTTAGTTACCAGTCTATCGTGCTCTGGAGTGAACAAGGCTCTGAAATCAGCTACAAGGGTCGGTCCGGTTTTTTTTTTTTGCCGCTACTGTACTTTTAGGCTCGTACTCAAACTGAAAGAAAAGAGGTATATAATATTTGACAATATACGAATGTACACAGTTGTACATTGCAACAAAATTAGTGACACTTCAAGTACATAATTCATTTTTATTTGAAATGTATCACCAATTTGTACAGGGACATCATTTTATTTTTACCAACATTTTAATATTAACCTGGCTATACCTTTAGAGAACCGGAAACACCGTTTGCTACCCCCTTCCACGACTGTAGTTCGATGACACTGGCGTAAAAGACAAACAAATCACTTTACTAGGTATAGGAGGGAAGAAAAGTAGTTCATCCATTTACGTAAACTAGAAAATATCGCGATTTTGAGCTTGATAATTTTCATTAGATTTTTGTTTAATCAAAATACAGTACTGTATTAACAATAAGTGTTTTTACTCACGAACTGAGTTATACATGCGAACGTATTCATTATGCATTGTATATTATACTGTCTACAGCACATTAGCGTACAATATAGAGAATGAAGTTAAATTGAAAAATAATCATAATATGGATATTTAAACACAGTTTTGAAAATGGTGGCCGTTCATTTCGATACAGGCTTTAGTTCTACTGTGCATATTATCGCACTGTAGACTATTGCATCTAATTCCAATTGCCAGTTTCGTCCTTCGTACTAGTAATTCATGTTGAAATAATTCTGTACCTACTCTATAAAAGAGTACCTTACGTACGTACTGTAAATTCAATCTTCACTTCTGCCCGACCCGCCCAGATAAAATTACTCAGACATGCTATCTACTGTCCGTCCAAGTGGTTACGCCGCAGGATCGTAGAAAGGGGGGAAATCACGTGACAGTTAATTGCTTAACGAGGCCCTTTTATTTAGGTTATTTTAAACAGTTGTATAATATTACATGAAAGTCCAATTCCTAACAGAAATTAATGTTTTCGGAAAAGAGCTAAGACAGTCCAGCCACTAGCCGTTACAGTGGAGCGAGCAGAAGCGTGTGGGGGAAATCGGAATGCGACGTAGGCAAACGGACGACAGTACCTGTGCGAAAATATGATTCAATATTGAAAGCTCTTTCGTCACTGGAAAACGCGAACATATTTCTGGAACATGCTATACTCACTAACTCAGTGCTGTTTGTTATATGTGGCCTCGGTTCTGTGTGGAGGACAGTTGGAACTTCATTAGTAGAAGCGATGGGAGTGAAGTACATTCAAAAACTCAGGTACAATAAAAATTGAAGTAAAAATAAAATGATGTCCCTGTACAAAAAAGAGAATGAGATAAGTCGCTTTCCTAAATGCGTGTTATACTAGTATGTTTATTTTAATTACCTAACTATACCAAACAATGGTTTGATTCAAGCATAGTAACGCTTTGTACAAGTCCTGTACTACTCAGAGTTGATGTAAACAACACGACTAGTATAACACGCGACGTAGTTAACTTCATAGGTTCGGTGTCCGAACTTCCTTCCCTAGTCAAAGTAGGAGGTGAAACATGACGAAGAACGAAAAAATAAACAACAAAAGATTCCGTCCCATATCAGTAGTATTTGTCAGTCGTTCTTAGATAGTGCCTAGTGTCAGATTTGCTTGAAATGTGTTGATGACAGTGACCCAGATGCTGCATAGCCGTGGGCACGCGGCGAGTGATGATACATATTAGCGCTGAGGGTTGAAAGCGATAAAGCTGACCGCTAATTATGTGGTTTCACTTCGCAGTTCCGTGTTCTCTTGGCCTTGATGACGCTTCGTCAAATGGGTGCATTATTTTATAGCCACTGGCTGTCTCCTACGCTTTCGTCAACGGGATACATCAGTGTTTTGCCATTGTCAGTGTCTGACATTATACCAACTAGGTGTGTTATTGCACAGCCATTGTCCATCTTACAAGCAAACGTTCTCATGGGGCCAGATAAAAAAAACTATTTTGTTTTCTTCCACGATGTTAATAATGCCAAAACAAGTGTTTATACAAATTTTGGTCACTCGAGCGCAATTACGAGGGCCGTATAAATAAGTTTTCCTGGGGCTGTTTGCATAAAGAAAACACAATTTCATGCAAAGATTTATTGGAACACATACAGCAATAATATTGTTGAGCTATTTTTCAACATATTGCCCACCGGAATTGTGACTTTTTCATAGCATGGGGTCAACTTTTGTATCCCTGTGTCGTAAAAATGTGCCGCCTGGGATCGAAACTAGTGTGTGACAGCCGTCTGCACCTCTCTGTCGATCCCATGATATGAGAAATTTCTGAATTCCAGTGGGAAATATGTTGAAAAATAGCTCAACAGTTGTGTCTGTTCCAATAAATTTTTCCAATAAAATTGTGTTTTCTTTCTGTAAGCAGCTCCAGATGAACTTATTTTTTACGGCCCTCGTAATTGCGCTCGATCGGCAAAAATTTGTACAAGCACTTCTTTTCATATTATTAACATGGTGGAAGAAAAAGAATTAACTTTTTTATTTGCCCCGTGAAAATGTTTACTTGTTAGATGTAGACCTACTATCATTCGGTCACTAATTTAATATAACATTCTGTTAGTTACATTCTTATGTAATCACTGTCAGTTGCCAACGTTCTGCCAACGTTTTGTATAGACACTCTCAATATTCGATGTTCTCTCAACTCTTTGCATTATTATATTTCTAGTAAGTTATTTAACGACGCTGTATCAGCTACTAGATAATTTAGCGTCGATGAAATTGGTAATGGCGAGATGGTATTACGGCGACATGAGGCTCAGGATTCGTCGTAGATTACCCAACATTTGCCTTACGGTTGGGGAAAACCTTGGGGGGGAAAAAACCCAACCAGGTAATCAACCCAAACCTGAATCGAACCCACGGAGCAGAGCTCCGGATCAGCAGGCAAGCATCTCCACCGAATAAGCTATGCTGGTGGCTGCAATATTATTTGGCCACTATCAATCCCTGATGGTCTGTCAAGTAAATTAATTATTATTTGGCCATTGTTTGTCTCCGATGTTCTGTCAACTGGTTTCATTATTGTGTAAACATTTTTTATTTTCGGGTAGTTTCAATAGGCTGCATTATTGTTTTATTATCGTTAGTTTCCTGCAGACCTTCACCTTGTCATGCAGGAGATCCGGGTTCGAGTCCCGGTGAGGCCTGCCAGACAAGATCGCGGCACTTGTAGCATACAACATCGCAGTTGGGGGTCTTTCTCGGAGTTCTTCCGTTTTCCCATATTAGGCATATACATCTTTCTGTCACCATTTCTCCATTTAGTCATCATTCCGTAGCATTCCCCGAAAGCCGGCTGGCGACGCATGGAAGGGGCTGGCCTAGGGACGAGTGGGGTTGCCTGCTCGAAACCTGGGTATGCAGCGAACTGTAGTATTGTCAGCCGGTGTGGGTAGAGAATGCAGCTAGCTTGAGGGTTAAGGGGAGAGACGGGTGGAATTTTGGTCATTTTCATTAAAACAAAAATCAAATTTTCGCTTTCATGTGAAAAATGAATCAGCAATCTCTTATTTATATGTTGAGCAAGTTTCAATGCTCAGCGGCGCTCGAAAACATAAAAATTATGCAATATGTATATGAATGACTGAACCTTTGAATTTTAATTACATGCAAATTTTACAAGCATTACACATTTTTTTTCAGCACATTTCGCCAGGTTCGAAGTGTAAAGGCTCTTAAAATTTTGTTGCTAGAACATGACATTTTTACAGAATGTTCTACTGTATATACTATGTTAACAAAATAGCTTATGGGTTTTGTGATTTAGAGAATACCTTTTATAAATAAAATATGAAATATTTATATTGGCAATGGAAAACTTTTATATTTAGGTATGCAGTGTTATAAAACTTTTTCCTCCCTTTTGTAATAAAGATATAGGAAAACTAATGTTTTTTTCTAAATATGGCACTGATCTTGAAAAAAAAAATTCAGACATTTTACTGAAAAATTGAGCCACACATTTCATTTTTAAATATGCAATTTTTTTTAAATAATTTTGTTAATAACTCAGAAACTAATTGACTCACAGAAATGACATTTCTTCACATCATTAGACTATTACACCGTGATTATATAGGCTATATAAAATATCAAGGACATGAATTAGAAAATGTAGAAAATAGAAATGTCATCCATCACCCCCTTAACACAATAGATCTCGAAAGATGGCAGTGCTGGATCATAGTCCTCTCCTTCTGAAATGCCATTCCATCGTCAGTTTTCGACTCTCTATCAACTACGTCAGTCTTCGACGATCTGTAAACTGGGCGCGTTATTCTACGATTAGCCACTGTCAGTCTTAGACGCTCTGCCAATTACTGCAGTAGCCTATTGCATTAATAGGAACTCTTGTGTCTTCAGGAGTTTGCACTGTAGCATTCATTCATAGTTCGTGTATAGTTTCCTACCCAAGGGCAGGTCTGTCGCTGCAAACCCAGCATTCCCCAGTCTTTTCTATTTTCTGCCTTCCCTTTGTGAATTATTCTATGAATAGCCACTGCCAATCTTCGACGCTGTGCCAACTATGAGCATTATTTTATACGTAGTCACTAAGTCCCCGGTGTATCCACCGTTGTGGCTGAGGGGTTAGCGAGTCTAACTCCGAACCCAGCGGTCCCGGGTTGAGTTGCCTGGGTGAGGTTTTTTCGGGATTTTCCCCTCACTCCTATGGATGGATATCAGGTAACTTTATCAGGCGATTGGAATCCCCACTCATCTTCGCCACTTCCTTTCCTCCCCCATCATCCTTTCCTCATCGTACCGTTTCTGGTTTTTTCAGATCACTCTAAAGGTGGCCTCCCGAAGCTGCTGGCTCTCTCGACCGGCCTCCGTGGAATGTAGTTAAGCGACGTTGGATGACTTCTGCAGTGGCATCCGAGGCGGACCTACTCGGGGGAGGAATTTCGCCTCGGACCGACAGGGGGGCCTTGGGGGAATTTGCCGAAGCAGGAATTCTGTCGGCTATAAGGACCGGTAGTTAAGGGGGTCATGTGGTTAGGGCGGTGCGCGTAGGAGATCTGTGGCACGCAACTCATTCCATATCGAGGTTTAGCGCAATAGATCTCAATAGGGCCATCCGTGCCCTCCTTGGTTAAATTCCATTCCATTCCAAGTCCTCGACGTTCTGTCAGTTGGGTGCATTGTTGTTTAATCACTGTCATTCTCTGAACCCAGTCTCAGTGCCTGACGATTGAAGAGCTTACAAATAGGCCTACTTCTTTCCTTTTGATGAATGTTGAGCTCCCTCACGTTTTCACAAATCACAGACATCACATTGTCTTCGTTGTTAAAGTGTCATGAGCTCGTGAGGTTTTCAATACCGTTTCAGTTAAGTTTTAGTTGTCATGTGTCAGATTCTGTTCGAATGCTGCACCTAAACCTGGCCGCGGTGAGTTAAATGACTCCATCGCTGCGGTTACATTCTCTCTTCTTATTTATGGAGTAAGCTTGACTCATTTCAATACCGGCTTGATGAGCCGCATGACGACTTAACGGGACTCGTTCGATCACTCCGACAAGACGAACTCGCTCTGCAACTCCGCCACGAGAGTCCGCGCAGTCTGTAATATCTCTCTTGGTACACTTCGTTTTTAATACTGAAATATGACATAGTAAACCGTTGTTAGGTGCTTTTCTATTCATTAATAATAACAATTGAACCTCATAGACAGTCTTCTGTTATGTGACTTTAAGACATCGTATGATTGCTTTATACAAAATGGTAGACCTTAAACTGAAATCAAATATATTATGATACAAAGTTGGGAAGAGTTTTTTTTTTTTTTTTACAAAATCGAGGAAAATCTTGAAAAACGAGCAGAGCGAGTAGAATCGATGATTACATTATAGGCAATCATTATCATTTCATTTGTTCTCAAGCAATTGTTGGTCTGATCAGTAGTTAATTATCGGTTTCGAACTCTTTGAAATAAAGTTTATAGCTTTCCCACTATCCGAGCCTCAGCTTTGTCGTGTAGATGTGAGCTGAATCTAATAACAGACAGACCAGATATAGTGGCTATTATAAAAGCAGAAAGGATAAGATAAAAACTGCTGCCTTACAGGATTGGAGTTGGGTCTCCAAAGGCTAGGGGAAGAAAACCTCGATGGCTTGGTCATCTCATGAGAATGAGCGAAGACGAAATAGCCAAAAAGCTGCTTTTTAATGAAACTGGAGGGATAAGGAAAAAGGGAAGACCTAAGCTCAGATGGTTTGATGGCGTGACAGATGACTTGGTGGCATTGGGAGTGAGAAATTGGAGGAGGAAGGCACAGGAAAGACAAACATGGAAAAGAATTGTTGAGGACGCCAAGGCCCATGTGTGGCTGTAGTGCGGAAATGATGATGATGATGATGATGATGATGATGATGATGATGATGATGATGATGATGATGATGAAGCTTACTTGTAGTCCTACCCTTCTCTGAACTTCAGAGAAAGGCGTAGGTAGGTCTGTCCAGAAGAATCATTTGCGATAGGTCGGAAAATGTTAGTTTTTCTTTTACTCTACGTTTAACACAAACTTATTAAGGTTTAAAAAATACATTACATAGCTTATTCAGTAAGATAATACTATGACATTAAAATGGCAAATGATCCGGTCCAAATAAATTAAAGGATCCACGGAAATAACAAGCTGTCTCTTTATTTTACTTTTGTTTTTTGGAGCCACCAGTTAGCTCATAAAGTGAGTCATCTTTCTAGTAGGCCTAAATCAGGGGTAGGCGGAAACTGCACACTTTGATCCGGAAACTGCACACCGCTTTTCGAGGGACCCACTAATCCTACCCGGATACTGCACACTGATTCGAGAGGGTTTTACTAATCTTACCCGGAAACTGTACAATTTACAAAATATGTTCCTTTTGCATTTGGCTGACTTTACATTGAAACTTCGCTTACTTTCTTCATTGCTTTTAAGTTTAATAATAAAGTCTCAATTTGTATGTCTAAAAGTTGATTCACGAATTTGTACAATGAAAGATTACTGCTGTAAAAACTGAAATTAAAATGCTTGTGAAATGATTCGCATCCATTTGTTGTGAGAGAGGTCGATGCAGTCAGGGCTGCCTATACAGTAGGAGAGAAAATTGCATCTTCGGAGATGTACGTTTCTAGTAAATAATTGGAAATATCTCAAGTCTAGTATCTAATGGTTTTACTTCAACTAGTTCCATAGCGAAGAAATCTCCGACTTCTTGTCATTGAAAAGAACGAAATCTTCGCTTCGTTTAGTAATAAAGCTTAAATGACTCAGTCTGTCATGAACTTCGGGTTGCGATTTAAGTAGAATAGGTTGAAGTTTCCTCCACGATCTGTATAAGTTATCTTTTATTCGAGATATGTCACGCACTTTCAGGTTTTCTGTAGACAAGATTTGACAAACAGTGAAATATTTTTGATGACTTACTGTTAACAACATCGATGGCTTTTCTTTTCGTAGCTGCATTAATTATTTGGCGATTTAATATATTAATGTCCACCACATGTTATGCCCACCGCGTTCTCTAATAACTTCCATATTGTTCATCAAGTTAAAAATTTTCGCACGGCATTTTCTAACACAACACCTCCACATTACTTCATAGTTTTTCAATTCCTTGGCCTTATAAAATTTACAGTCGTCATATACCAGTATTAAATTACCCCGTTCACTTTCGGATGTAAACAGACACTTCATTTCCAACAAAATTAAAACAGTTTGGTAAATTAAAACTATGTACAGTATTGGCAAAAGCAGGTAGAAAATATTTTGGTGTGCAGTTTCCATATGGCCGTAATCCAGGTAGAAAATATTGAGCGTATTCCGAATCTCACCGGTGAGCAATCCGATGGCATCACGGTGTTCCGAATTCCACCGATGACGTCATTGATGCTCCACCGGTGTCGCACCGGTGCCATCAACTTGCAGAGGTGGTGGCAGTCTCCATCAGCCGCCATCAGTGAATCTGATTGGTTCTTGTATAGGGCGGGAATTAGCAGACGAATGACATCGTGCACTGTTGTGTCATGGCGGTGTGTTCTGCTTTAGTTCTGCTGCATTGTTTGTAATGAGCACAACGTAAAAACAATATCTTAATGGTTTATGACCGAACATGTCAACGGACCAGTTATTACTACCTGTTCAAGAAATAAGTTGTTTATGATCTCTTTTCTTTGAATGAGATGGCAGTACGAACATTTCGCAAAATTTTGCTAGCGTAGCACAGAAAACAACTTGTACAGTCGCCATGACAGCATCGATTCTTCCAGCAATTTTGTTCCTTATTTTCGTTGCAACGTGACGTCATTGATGCCACCGGACCGGTGAGATTCGGAATATACTGATTGTTGTGCAGTCCCTATCAGCGTATTCCGAATCTCACCGGTCCGGTGGCATCAGTGACGTCACGTTGCAGCGAAATAAGGAACAAAACTGCTGGAAGGATCGATGGCCGTCATGGCGACTGTACAAGTTGTTGTCTGTGCTACGCTAGCAAAATTTTGCAAAATTTTCGTACTGCCATCTCGTTAAAAGAAAAGATAGCATAAACAATTCATTTCTTGAACCGGTAGTAATAACGGGTCCGTTGACATGTTCGCTCATAAGCCATTAACATATTGTTTTTACGTTGTGCTCATTACAAACAATACAGCAGAACTAAAGCAGAACACACCGCCATGACACAACAGTGCACGATGTCATTCGTCTGCTAATTCCCGCCCTATACAAGAACCAATCAGATTCACTGATGGCGGCTGATGGAGACTGCCACTACCTCTGCAAGTTGATGGCACCGGTGCGACACCGGTGGAGCATCAATGACGTCATCGGTGGAATTCGGAACACCGTGATGCCATCGGATTGCTCACCGATGAGATTCGGAATACGCTCAATATGACCAAAATCGAGGTAGAAAATTTTGGTGATCAGTTTCCGACGCCCGCTAAATCAGAATGGCAAAAAGCCTGCATGTTCTTTCCGTGGACCTTTCAATTTCTTACAAAGGCCCTATTTCCATGGCAATCTAAAACATACGAATTTATGCATCTGTCTGTTATAATGAGAAAGTATGACTTTTATGTGACAGTGCACACTATTTTTATTTTCAGATGCTGGTGGCGATATCAACACATGGGAAGCCTTGTCGGTCGGAGGTGGAATAGAGGTAAGTTATATTATTAATTTATATGCATTGCAGGCTTGCAGTATAAAAAGAAACTACTAGTTTATATAATCCCATGTTCTAATCACATAAAGTGCCTTTACATCTCCTTTTAATGATATTTTACATTCAGAATTCACAGAAATTATAAAGACTTATTTACACATATTAACAAAGATGCAATGAAAGTATAGCCATAAAACACCTTCTGTTACCCACAAAGAATACTCATAAATACTTAATGTGAACAGTGGCGGCCCCTCTTTATATACTAATGAGGTATAATACATTGATTATTTTGTTGAATAAAATAGCACTTCTTCTTGCGCGATTATACTTCCTATATTTACTCTGAAACGTGAGAAACACTTCATTGCCGTAGGCTAACTGATTAAATACTTAGCAATTGATGTGTTTAAATACGGTAACGCCAGTGAAACGGCCACGGGAAACGAGTTTTGTGCCTGGGTGAAATGTAAATGCAGTGTCATTGCCGGTTACCATTGTACAGGCTGCTATAGAATAGTGTGAACTTAACTATTCAAATGCAGAACTGTGTTTTACTGAATTCCAAATAAGACAAATACTGAGGTAAACAAACATTTTATGCGAAATGAATAACGCCACTGTCATAATTTTTATAAATAAAATAGAAAGAAATCCAATCATCAATTAACAATGACTGAATGAACAATAGTAATATACGTTACAAGAGCGGTATGTTGACGTTTTCATGTTCGAGGAAAAGATTGAAAAAGCGAAACGTAGTTGAGCTTTTTTAATTTCCGAGAACATGAAAACAAACATACCGCTCATGTATCGTACATTATTTTGTGCGAAGATCGTTTATTACATACCTGAAAGACGAATTTCTAATTAGTTGCAATGAAATCTCCATCTTGGTTTCTGTTTAATGACGGCAACTTCAGAAAACCAAAATATCTTTCTTCAACATTGTTGCTATAAAATGTTTTCTGTGTTTACTATATTCCAGCAGGTCGTGATATACGTCTGTCTTTTTTTTTTCCCCAGTCTATAAATGCGAACTTAAAACAAACGGTAAGGTTATGTAATGATTTATTTTTCATTTTAATATTTTAACAATATTATTTATATAACATATTGCAGTAATAACATCGGCATCTGGAATCTTGTTGATTTTTTCACGGCTTCCTTAATGTTACTTGTATCAGGAATGCAATAGCTTTCGTGGAGTAGAAGACTTTACTTAATTTTTGCAAATATTTAAAAACAATAATTAACATTGCAATTTAGGTGAAATTGCAGTGGTAAGTTTCCAATTTATAATTATTACTATGTTAAACGTCTCTAAAAATAATATGTTAAAAGCTTAAAGCAGTAAAATGAATGTCGCGCTTAAGCGGTAAGAAGAGGGAAATTGTTATGTGTGTTACGTTGGGAATACTGAATGTGGTATTTCACACTTACCGCGTATTGGTTCTGTGCGGAAAACAAGCAAAATACGCACGATCTCGCACAAAATACCTTTTATAGCAAGGCAATGAGCGAAATGGTATTGTTTGCGGAATTTGAAAGTGTAACCACAATTAAACGTCATTTTGGCTATAAATATGAAGAGTTCCGAATGATAAGTCATTAATGTTATGTTATCGCACATTTGACGAAAGAAGATATGTTAACATACCACACACTGGTGCCCGTAAGCGTGTTCTTCAAACCGAAGCTTCATTTCCCAAGAAGAGACTTAGACGACTGTCTATTTGTAAAGGGGTGAAGCTACTTCAAGAATAACAATCTGCAGAGATGGCTATGCCTTTTTTTCTCTCTCTATGAGGCCGAGAGGGGAACATGACTGCGCACCGCGACCTGAAGTCTATTGTGGGCCCCTGGGATGAGTTGCAAGCTCACCGACCGCACCAACGCCGAACTGACCTAACCGCTAACAACCTGACGACCAGTCCCACCATCCCTCCAAGTACGTGTACCATTCCACCTCAACAGCCCCCCACACTCCCCCTCAAACAGTCTGAGGTGTAAGCCACCCCCTCCGTCTCCTCAACGGTCTGAGGTGTAGGTCCCCTCTCCCGTCGGAAGGAGAGTGGGTTCCGCTGCTGGGTCACCAACAATCACGCTTGACATATTCATGGAGGCCGGCCGAGAATGTCAGCAGCTTTGGAGGGCCGCCGCAGGCGCGATCTGAAAACCAAGTAAGACAACCGGAATGATGAGGTAGGAAAGGGAGTGGCGAGAATGAGTGAGGTTCCATACGTCTGATAAAGTTACCTGATATTCATCCATAGGAGTAATGGAAAATCCCGAAAAAACCTCACCCGGGTAACTCGTCCCAAGCGGGAAATCGAACCACGGTCCGCTGAGTTCGGGAGCGAAGACGCTACCATGAGATCACAGCGGTGGACTGGCTATGCCTTACACAATTTGTCAACGAAAACTCTATCCCTGCCACATGCAACGTGTTTAGTTATTACGCTATTTGTATCTCCAGGAATGAATCACATTTGCTTCCCATACCAGAGCTGCGACAGGAAAACAATATGGGCGTGATTTTCCAACACGATGGCGCACCACTTTATCGAGCAAAGGAAGTTCGTGCTTTTAGTAAACACAACAGGTGCTGTCGTACGGGCCAATTAAGTTACCTCCAAATTCTCCACACCTAATGCCACCCGATTTTGTTATTTAGGGTTTTATACTACAGTATTTAAAATATGTAACTCTGAATAAAGAGGTAATATTTAAGGTTTTATACTACAGTATTTAAAATATGTAACTCTGAATAAAGAGGAAATACAATCTCACGCGAAAACTGCGTCCTTCTCATTATGGAATCGCAAAGCCACTTACAGATGGAATATAGGCTAATATGAAAAAGGAAGTAAAACAGAAAAGGACAAGAAACAGAATTAACTAAAACCATTCAGCTTTGCATTGCTCTGATATGGACAGGCCGCCACTGCCCGCTAATCGCTGTGGAAGAATACATCCTCACTTTTCCCAGACTCCTTTCCTTCCTCATGTCAAGTCAAGCGGATTGTATCAAGTGACGTCATTTTGAAAATTCAATGGCAATAGTTATAAATCATGTTATAACATTTTTATTTTGTCTTCCCAAACGAATCGCTCAGTATCTAGTAGTCACAAATGTTATAGCAAGGAACTGTGTGTTTTACCGAGGCTTCATTTTAACATATAGAACCTTTCGGCAAAAACAACCAATTTTTGCGCATTTTCGTCATATGACGGAATTACCACGATGACTCAACATGGCGACGGGCATAAGATAATGACTTTACTTATAAAACACAAATTTCCATGCCATAGTCGGTATTCGAACTCACGAGCGTGGATTGTACGCAACATCAAAGCTGGAAGTTTTAGCCGTAGCTTATGTTACAGCCAGCAAGCAAGGAATTAATTGTTAGACCATAAGTTATGAGATACTTAGATTATTTCAAAATGTGGTCATGGCAATACTAAAGAGTCCAAGGAATAACACCCACCGGCTGAATTCCCTGGCTTACAAGGTGTCGAACACGCTGCAACGCGTTTATGGCCGACATTTCCGGAGCCTTGCAAATTCATTATCATGTTCACATAGCAATTACCACGGCGATCAAGGCCCATGCTTGTTTTTTTCCTTTTAAATCAACTGAATCAAAGCACAGTCTCTAGAATTTGAAGTCTACCAGCCAGTATTCGCATACGTAAATGAAGGGAATATCACCGCTACAATTTCAAGTTAACACGTCTACATTTATTTATATAAAAGAGAAGAACGTCTTCCGAATTAATTTATAAGCAGAAGAGCACTGTTTCTACAATTTTGATTTAATCGGTTCACATTCATTTACATAGAAAATAGCATCGTTTTTACCATTTCAGATAAATGGCTCCAAATTCATTTATATAAAACACAAATTATTCGTTAGTGCCAAAATCAATCGTTTCATATTAATTTATATAAAAGAAAACAGCGTCGTTGGTACTGCTTCAGATCAACAGGCCCACATGTAAACCTATTTGTATAAAAAAATAGTGTCGTCAGGTCAATCTGTTTGCTACTCAATGATATATTCCTAAAATGTGAGTGAGTCATTACTAAAATTTCAAGTCATCTGGGCCAACCTTAATTGTGCGAAGAAACAGTGTCGTAAGCTTCAATTTACAATTAACTGGTCCTCATTCAATTATGTGAAAGAGAACGTGTTTGTTTCAACTTAAAATTAACTAGACTACATACATTTATGAGAGAGAGAGAGCGTCATTCTTCGTGTGTAAACACAGCGTCGTTATTTAAATTTAACATTAACCACTCTTCAGTCATGTATGTGAAAAGAGAGCGTCGTTATTTCAGTTTAACATTAACCACTCTTCAGTCATGTATGTGAAAAGAAAGCGTCGTTATTTCAATTTAACATTAACCACTCTTCAGTCATGTATATGAAAAGAGAGCGTGGTTATTTCAGTTTAACATTAACCACTCTTCAGTCATGTATGTGAAAAGAGAGCGTGGTTATTTCAATTTAACATTAACCACTCTTCAGTCATGTATGTGAAAAGAAAGCGTCGTTATTTCAATTTAACATTAACCACTCTTCAGTCATGTATATGAAAAGAGAGCGTGGTTATTTCAGTTTAACATTAACCACTCTTCAGTCATGTATGTGAAAAGAAAGCGTCGTTATTTCAATTTAACATTAACCACTCTTCAGTCATGTATATGAAAAGAGAGCGTGGTTATTTCAGTTTAACATTAACCACTCTTCAGTCATGTATGTGAAAAGAGAGCGTCGTTATTTCAATTTAACATTAACCACTCTTCAGTCATGTATGTGAAAAGAAAGCGTGGTTATTTCAGTTTAACATTAACCACTCTTCAGTCATGTATGTGAAAAGAAAGCGTCGTTATTTCAATTTAACATTAACCACTCTTCAGTCATGTATGTGAAAAGAAAGCGTGGTTATTTCAGTTTAACATTAACCACTCTTCAGTCATGTATGTGAAAAGAAAGCGTCGTTATTTCAATTTAACATTAACCACTCTTCAGTCATGTATGTGAAAAGAAAGCGTCGTTATTTCAATTTAACATTAACCACTCTTCAGTCATGTATGTGAAAAGAAAGCGTCGTTATTTCAATTTAACATTAACCACTCTTCAGTCATGTATATGAAAAGAGAGCGTGGTTATTTCAGTTTAACATTAACCACTCTTCAGTCATGTATGTGAAAAGAAAGCGTCGTTATTTCAATTTAACATTAACCACTCTTCAGTCATGTATATGAAAAGAGAGCGTGGTTATTTCAGTTTAACATTAACCACTCTTCAGTCATGTATGTGAAAAGAAAGCGTCGTTATTTCAATTTAACATTAACCACTCTTCAGTCATGTATATGAAAAGAGAGCGTGGTTATTTCAGTTTAACATTAACCACTCTTCAGTCATGTATGTGAAAAGAGAGCGTCGTTATTTCAATTTAACATTAACCACTCTTCAGTCATGTATGTGAAAAGAAAGCGTCGTTATTTCAATTTAACATTAACCACTCTTCAGTCATGTATGTGAAAAGAAAGCGTCGTTATTTCAATTTAACATTAACCACTCTTCAGTCATGTATATGAAAAGAGAGCGTGGTTATTTCAGTTTAACATTAACCACTCTTCAGTCATGTATGTGAAAAGAAAGCGTGGTTATTTCAGTTTAACATTAACCACTCTTCAGTCATGTATGTGAAAAGAGAGCGTGGTTATTTCAGTTTAACATTAACCACTCTTCAGTCATGTATGTGAAAAGAAAGCGTGGTTATTTCAGTTTAACATTAACCACTCTTCAGTCATGTATGTGAAAAGAGAGCGTCGTTATTTCAATTTAACATTAACCACTCTTCAGTCATGTATATGAAAAGAGAGCGTGGTTATTTCAGTTTAACATTAACCACTCTTCAGTTATTTATGTGAAAAAAGAGCGTCGTTATTTCAATTTAACATTAACCACTCTTCAGTCATGTATATGAAAAGAGAGCGTGGTTATTTCAATTTAACATTAACCATTTTTCAGTCATGTATGCGAAAAGAGAGCGTTGTTATTTCCATTTAACATTAACCACTCTTCAGTCTGTACCTATGTGAAAAGAGAGCGTCGTTATTTCAATTCAGCATTAACCATTAACCATTAACTCATATATGTGGAAAGAGAACGTGGTTACTTCAATTTAATATTAGCCACTCTTCAATCATTAATGTGGAAAGAGAGCGTCTTTATTTAAATTTAAAATTCACCAATCCTCAGTTATCTATTTGAAAAGGAGACGATGTTGTGATTACAATTTAAAAGTAATTGGGCCATATTAATTAATGTCAAAAGACAGCGTCGTTATATAAATTTAAAATTAAACAGCCCTCAATAATTTATTTGAAAATGAGACGTTGAGATTAGATTTTAAACCTAATTGGACCATATTCCCTTATGTCAAAAGAAAGTGTCGTTATATAAATTTAAAATTAACTAGTTCTCAATGATTTTTTAAAAAGGAGACCTCGTGAGTACAATTTAAAACTAATTGGACCATATTATTTCATGCCAAAAGATAGCGACGTTATATAAATTTAAAATTAACCAGTTCTTAACCATGTATTGAAAAGGAGACGTCGTGATTACAATTGAAAACTAATTCAGCCATATTCATTTATGTCAAAAGAGAGAGCGTTAGCTATTTCAATTTGAAAGTAACTGGTCGATTTCATTTATGTGAAAATAGAGCGTCGTTATTTCAATATTTAAAATTAACTGGTCCTCATTAATTTATGTGAACAGAGAGTATCGTGGCTTTAACTTCAAACCCTCTGTCTCTGGTCCACATTCGTTTAGTCCCCTATGTGATATGTACAGAATATAGGTGCTACCACTTCTAATCAAATGGTTCATGTCAATTTATGTGCAAGAAATAGCATATTTGCTATCATTTCAAATTACGAGCACTTTGTTCAGTTTCATATATGTGAAAGAGCTTCTTTGCTACCATTCAAATTTAAATTATTCAAATTAATTTACATTGCTACAACTTCAGATTAAATGATCAAATCTAATTTATCTCAAAGAGCATCGTTGCTAATTATAATTTCAATTGCACTGATCGAGGTCCATTACATGTAACTCAGCCCCGCCGCTATCTTTTAACTTGAGCATTTTTATATTCGTTTGTGTAAAAGAAATGTGCACGTGGTCATTAATGCGCATCAATATACGTTAACTGGTTTGAAATAACAGAGCGTCACCTCTCTATTCAAATAAAGCCGTCAACACTCTATATTACAGCAAGCGACATCCATTGCCACGGTTGTGAGCTCGTGTCTTGTCGCTTCTTGTTGCTCTGATTTCTCAAGACTCTTGTTTGCACTGTTGTCAACAAGAGCCGGAGGTCGAGAGCGGCTCTCTACAATGTAAGTGGAAGAATAGCTCAAGTGCCAATACTGTTTTTATTTTTAGACGTATGCTGCAGCCTTAAACAATCATGGATGTATTGTCGGACCATCGGATCTGTGCCCCTTCAGCGCTGTCGTCGTTCTTGGAAAAGTTAACGCCTGTACTCACTCCATTCCACCCGCTTTCCTCCCACCACGTTAAACAGCAGGCCACGAACCTTGCCGAATAGGGATGTTGCCAAACTTCCGTCAAACGGTATCATAAATAACTGGTCCTCCATGCTACAATATTATTTCTTTCAATCAAAATACATCTTGTATTTCTACATTTTTTAAACCTAAATCCCATGTCTCGAATCACTTTCCGTAGTTTTTCTCTCCAACCTTGGAAATTATTACTTCTCTCGCAAGCTTCAGTAATTTCTTCAATGTTGAAACTTCTTTCTGAACGGTATAAAATTCTTGTATCTTTCTTCTTAAAATACATCGGTTCATATAATCTACAATAATTAAAATTTCCCTTGGTCTGTTCTTCTCTGGTGATTCTAGCTTTTCATTTCCTGCACAGACTCCCACTCTCCTGATTTTCTTTATTAGGAGTTCTGACCTGTCTATATAAATTACATAAAATGTTGTATTATTAGTATTAGTTAAGTAAGTAATTTTAATACATAATCAATTGAAATAAAATAATCCTCACCTGTGATATCAGTTGCTCTTTTCGTTGCCTGATTTATAGGAAACAGATATTGACCTCTTTGTTTCTCTTCATAGAAAAATGCTATTACGTATTTGCTTAATAGTATTTCTTTCGCCACTTCGTGCTACAGTATTCATGTTGAGTTGACAACACTGGACTGCAAGTGCAAATATTGTAAACTGTCCCGCAAAAAGGCCAAAATTGTGAGTAGTGGGGGACAGAAAGGGAGAGAGATAGAAAAGAGAGAGATAGGAATGCAGGGAGAGAAATGAATTACCGAGGCTGAGAAGGAATTAGAGTTTAGTTCGCATATCTTACGGGGCACAGATCCGATGGTCCGACTAAGGTAACAGATATTAGGTCGTTTCATAAGTAATGCCATTTTTTTATATTTGGTGTTCGGTAAGATTTTAATGATTTTCTTTAGTTGGACAATATAATTTACAGAATTCTATGGACATTATTGCGTATTATCAGTCGTCAATTATTATTAATAGAAAGAATATAAACTGGAGGTGATAAAGTTTGGGATTAGAGTCTTCTAAAGCACTTCTGAAAACAAGATTATAGGCTTATTTCAAAGCTACTGCCGCGGCTCGGACAATATGGGAAGTGGAGAAGTGGAGGGTGAAAGTGTCGTTAGTGAGTGTGGAGCACAACGATGGTTCCAGCGTTTCTGTAATGAGAAGGAGACATAAGATTTAGGCTATATGGATCTTGAAGAACCTAAGATAGTGAATAGATGTGGAATATTGAAAATACAATCAGAGTTTCGGAAGAAAATTCATAAAAAAAAAGTACACGTAGATTGTCAGAAGTTGGTGTCTCAAAAGTACTATACATCATCGCATTAAGATGTTTACAAAATCATAGAGAAGTTGTAGATCTGTACGTCATAAATTGGCTCCTAAAGAGAGACAACGCAGAGTGGGTATCTGTCGTTAGCTTATAGCTGATCTCATGGATGATAGGTTTGTCAGGAGAATTGTCATATGTGATGAAAAATAGGTATATTACCCCAACACTGATATCTCAAAACAGTGACTCGATTCCTGTCATCTTGCTAATGTCGTTATCAAACAAAATCGCTTAGGCCACAAAAGTGATGTAAAGTGTCTAGTGGAATTTTGAAGGTGTGATTCACTGGTAGTTTGTTCCGAAGGGACATTCAGTCGTTGCAGATATTTATTCTTAACAGCTAGAACGAGTTATTTCTCGACATTACCAGTTTCTGGTTTTTGATGCTAATAATATAGTGATACCTACTTCAACGGCTTCCAACTTTTGGAAATATCTTCCATGCAGGGAGTCGGACATTGGCCGAAACAGATGGAAATTTGAAGGCGCAAGATCAGCGTTGTATGCCGGGTGTGGTGTGGAAGCAGATCGATTCCTACCAATTCTTGGAATTGTTCCATGGTTGTTCGACAGTGTATGCGGTCTCGTGTTACCCTGTTCATAAAGTTTTGAGAGAGGGGTACCCGGCATTAGTTAATATAAATTCACGAATTGGCGCGTTTCGAGGTAATCGAGGCAGTGTAACTCGAGAATGTGACGCGATAGAATGTTCATAGTGGTGTAAAACGATTCCTATCGAACCAAACTACAATATCAATTGAGAATAATCAGCAGTCGAGAAGTTAAATTGGAAAAATTCGCGTGTGAATTTGAGTGAAGAGAGAAAATTCACAATGTCGAGGCATATTCAGTGCAAATAATAGCGGGAGTATAGGCCTAAGTAAAGGCTCGTCGGCAATAAGCCGGGAACGGAAACGAGAACGAGAACGGAAAAGTTGTTAAAATAAATGTATTTAAATGTGAGTATTCACCATAGCCTAATTAATTGTGAATGCTCACATTTAAATACATTTATTTTAACATTATTTCCGTTCTCGTTCTCGTTGTCGTTTCCGTTCCCGGTTTATTACGAACTAGCATTAACTAGTAACTATAGCAACCGACATGTTCACTTTCAATATACAGACTACACCCAGGAGTTCCAGCACAGCGAAAATGTATTAGGCCTATCGGATTTTCAAGTTATTTGGAAAAAAAAAAAAAGATGTTGGTTGTCACTGCTGACGTTAGCTTGCCAGCAAATCTTTCAGCGACATATTTACGTAAAAAAACTTGCGGCTGTGTCTTCGATACAGCCTACACCGATTTTTTTGTTTTTTTCTTTTAAATAGGTGTGCGTTTCTGCACTGAATAGTAGGCCTAAGCTATTGCATTGTCATTTCATGAGTAAACGTAACTGGTTGAAAATACTTGGTTCCATAACAAAATACAGAGATGATTTCGTGATAACCATTAGAGCCCGGATGTTTAGACATTTATAACAGTTAAAATAGGCAGGCAAAAAGGCAATAAAAACGTAAAAAAAGGACACAATAAATTTTGAAAAAGACATTATAAATTTTAAAAAGGCATAATATATTTTAGCAATAAATTTAAATTATATCAACATAACTCACACTTTTACTTCGTAGTTGACACATGTTGACTTATAAAATACTTTTTTGTGCGAGATCGTGCGTATTTGCTTGTTTTCCGCACAGAACCAATACGCGGTAAGTGTGAAATACCACATTCAGTATTCCCAACGTAACACACATAACAATTTCCCTCTTCTTACCGCTTAAGCGCGACATTCATTTTACTGCTTTAGGCTTTTAACATATTATTTTTAGAGACGTTTAACATGGTAATAATTATAAATTGGAAACTTACCACTGCAATTTCACCTAATTTGCAATGTTAATTATTGTTTTTAAATATTTGTAAAAATTAAGTAAAGTCTACTACTCCACGAAACTTATTGCATTCCTGATAAAAGTAACATTAAGGAAGCTGTGAAAAAATCAACAAGATTCCAGATGCCGATGTTATTACTGCAATATGTTATATAAATAATATTGTTAAAATATTAAAATGAAAAATAAATCATTACATAACCTTACCGTTTGTTTTAAGTTCGCATTTATAGACTGGGGGAAAAAAAGACAGACGTATATCACGGCCTGCTGGAGTATAGTAAACACAGAAAACATTTTACAGCAACAATGTTGAAGAAAGATATTTTGGTTTTCCGAAGTTGCCGTCATTAAACAGAAACCAAGATGGAGATTTCATTGCAACTAATTAGAAATTCGTCTTTCAGGTATTTAATAAACGATCTTCGCACAAAATAATGTACGATACATGAGCGGTATGTTTGTTTTCATGTTCTCGGAAATTAAAAAAGCTCAACTACGTTTCGCTTTTTCAATCTTTTCCTCGAACATGAAAACGTCAACATACCGCTCTTGTAACGTATATTACTATTTCGTGATTAACCGTCTTTTCACAAAACTTACATAACAAAACTGTTTCATCGGTTGTAAACACATGGACACCAAATTCACTAACGTAAACATGAAGTTTACTTGTAGTTTACTGAACTTAGACATTCTAGCTAAGCGATCTTATACCTTCTGTCACCCGACAATAACTGACTGTTCTTCACACAAATTTCTTTCTCCTACAATAATAAACACGTGTAGCACAAAATTTTTAACAGTAGGCTAAGATTTGAAAATAAAGCGAATAATTGGAGATGCTACGTGACAACTTCTATGAGAACGAGCTTAATATTTAAAATTATAAAGCTAATTGTTGATATCGTGAAGATGATTTGCACCTGTGGATTGTCGATCATTATTCATATTACACCAATAGTATTAAAGCACGATTATTAGCAGATTAAGCACCGAAATAAATTACTTTTATTTACTATTGTTAGTAAAGTGAGCCGTTGTTTCATCCTATATTTTAATTTCATACACATTACATTACAATTGATTAGAAAATTGCAAGAAAACAAGAAATATTGCTTTCAAATGAACAAAAAAAGCATTTATTGTTCTATTAGTATTAAAAAGGCAAAATAGGCAAAATATAAATTGGCCCTGTCACTTGGATTTACCCCAAATCACATTTACATCTATGAAATAATGATTTACTTCCACGCAGTAAAAAGGCATTTTGCCAAACATCCGGGCTCTAATCCACTCATTAAACGAATTATTGCAACCAATTAGTAGTCTGTTCTTACGAACACTAGTCTAGCAGTTTATTACGGTATTTTTTAAAACAAACGGAGTATGCACAATGCAAGCGGTATGAAACTTAATAAGGCAATGATTAAGCGCATAGTTCATCATAATTGCAAGGCGATTCTTCCTCTTCCGCATGTAGATTTGGGCAGCGGGTTGTTCACACTCGGACTTCACGCTCCGCCGCGTTGCGTGAACAATTAGGAGCCACTGACCAGCGGCTCTCGCTTTCAAGACGGTAGCGTCATGCTCTGCGTCTTCCATGGATCATGATGAGCACGAGCGAAGGGCCGTGCACCCACTTCCCTTTCAGGAAATCAAATCTTTATTGCAACCTAGCCACGCCAACGTCTGTGAACATGAAGAGAATACTATCAAGTACTCTTCTTCTTCTTCTTCTTCTTCTTCTTCTTCTTCTTCTTCTTCTTCTTCTTCTTCTTCTTCTTTCTCCTCCTCCTCCTCCTCTTCCTCATCGTCATCGTCTTCAGAAGATACCCAATTGCCGTTTCAACTTCTAATGGCCGGTTTCTCGAACAATATTTGAGTATTCATTAGCTAAAGGAAATGAGTCTGTAGGTCTACGTGCTACTGTCCATCTGAGTGGTTATGTCGCATCTCGATTTCCCCCACCCGTTTCTGGTGGCCTCTCTGTAAAGGCTAGTGCCTGGGGTGTTAGGCTGTAATGAGTTGGAATTATAGCCTACGTAATATTATAAAACTGTTTAAAATAATTTAAAGGAAAGGGATCCGGAAAGTAAATAACTGTCACGTGATTTCTTGATGTGGCAAAGTTGACTAACCTAACTCCATTGTCATTACTACTTACGTGTAGGCTCTCTTTTCCAATTGTTAGTTTAAAAATATCCTCCCGTCCTACTTTAGTATTAAAATCCCCCAAGAAAACTTTCATGTGATATCTAGGTAACTGATCAAAAGTGTGTTCCAATTCCTCATAGAAGCTATCCTTTATATGGCCATCTTTCTCTTCTGTAGGGGGGGGGGGGTGAGCATTTATAACTAATACGATGTCGCACAATCTACCCTTAAGTACTAAACACGATAACCTGTCACTAATAAATTCGACCTCTTTTTACTGCTGATTTTATTCTTTTATGTACAACGAATCCTGTTCCTAATTGGTGATTAATGTTTCCTTTCCCATAATACAACAAGTAGACATCGCCTATTTGTGATATGCCATTCCCATCTAACCTAACCTCTTGTACTCCCACGAAGTCTATTCTATATCACAAGAAGAAGCTACACTTAGGAAAATAATAAGATAAACAATGCAAATGAGGATTCAATCCGGGATCGGAACTTGAATCCGGTGTGGCTTAGTGGATAAAGCGTCAGCACATAAAGCTGGAAACCCGGATTCGAGTACCCGGTGCCGGAGAGAATTTTTCTCCGTTCTACCAATTCTTCACCATATGGAAACGCAGAATTACTGCACTTAAACTGGATTACTTCGTTACATCATGGTAATATAGTGCAATTTAAGTTATGACAGGATAAGGAACGGACGTGTTCGGGAGCTGTGAGAAATTAAACCATTAAATGAATTGATGACAAGAAGGGAACAAGAATAGAACAGCCAAGTATCAAGAATGGCTGGGATCAGATTATCAAAGCTATAGCCTATGAGATAGGCCTAATATTACAACTCGCAAGAGATTTCCGGGAACAAACCAGGAAAGCTGGAACAACTCACTTCCTAACAGGATGAATAAAGAGAATAGTAAGAAGAAAAAGATGTGTTTTTTCAATGAGAACTAATTAATTTTTCACTAACAACAATAATTATTATATTTCATGTGCATAAATCCCAATTGAATTGTCTCATCGTCGAAAATGAACATGAATAAAATTAGATCCAATAGTTAGGGAGAAATCGCTGCATAACATAAGTTATTTCCGATTGCAGATAACAGGTTTTCTCCACGAGAAAAGTGTGAGGAGAGAGCTCACCATATTGTAGCCAAATGTCTTAAAATGAGACGGCATGTTTGTATAAGCTGGGTGTCACATGATCGCAATGAAAATCAGAAAAGAAATCTAGTCATATGCCATCATCTTGAAGCACAATCACGAATTGATCCACGATTTCGCAACGTCACTATCATATGTGTTGAGAGTTGGATGAAATATTTTGATCCTGAAACTATGTAGACAGTAGGGCTCAGTATGGAGGAAAGCGAATTCTGTTACATTAAAAAATATTCGTATGAAGGGTGTTCGAGGGACAAAATATCACTGGAAAATACTACGCTATAGTATTTCTCAGCCCCTATTGCACAATTATCGCTAACTGGAGTTCACTTTTAGGGTCATATTCTCAATAGTAGACTAGCTTAAGGTAAAGGTATCCCCGTAACATGCCATGAAGGCACTTGGGGGCATGGAGGTAGAGCCCCATGCTTTCCATGACCTCGGCACTAGAATGAGGTGGTGTGGTCGGCACCACGCTCTGACCGCCTTTTACCTCCGGGAAAGACCCGGTACTCAATTTTATAGGAGGCTGAGTGAACCTCGGGGCCGTTCTGAAAGTTTGGCAACGAGAAAAAATCCTGTCACCACCTGGGATCGAACCCCGGACCTTCCAGTCCGTAGCCAGCTGCTCTACCAACTGAGCTACCTGGCCGCCAGTAGACTAGCTTAAACTGAGTTTAATTTAAACTTCGTTTAATTTAAAGTGCTTGAAATTTAATCCATGGTTTAAACCATGCTCCATATTTCCAACTTCATTTTGAAGGTAGATTAATTTAAACTATTGTTTAAGCCTAAGCTTTAAGGCTCTGAGTTTAAACTATTCAGTTGGTAATCCTGTATTTCTGATTAATTGCTCATTACTGAAATAATATATTTAGCCTATTTATTTATCTAATGGCTAATTGATTATAGAATCATCAATCTTCAAAGAAAACAACAAGTGAACAAACATTAAGAAACAATTTTATAGAAAAAACATCTTCTTTCTGGCTTCCCAATAGCGTTTCACTTCTGAGAGTGATGTAGGCCAGGACATATTGAAAGATGATGTCGGTTCATCTCTGTATTAGAGTGACACAATTTGCAGGATGGTATTGACTGAAATAATATATTAATTTTTGTTAAGAAATCATTTATGTTCTATTATTTTGTATCTGCGATCAATGAGTATGTTATTTGATATATACCCAATTAAATATTAATTATATTCATATTATTGTATTATTATTATTATTATTATTATTATTATTATTATTATTATTATTATTAGTAAGTAATAATACAAACAAAAAACTGAAATCAGGCGGTTTGATTTCTCGGCTTGCAAACATAGGGCCTATGACTGGTTTCAAATTCAATTAGCTTTTAATTTTATTGGAAAAAATAAGTAAAAGAGCTAAACAACTATAAACATTTTTTGTACCTTTTATTAGGCCTAAGTTATTGATTGTGCAGTTGCAAATTATATCACCAAACACAATGTAGACCCATAACTTACACTATTTGTCCTTACTCTTAATTATTAGTAATATTTTTCTCCAATAAACAGTTTACTTTTAGATTAGGCCTATAGTAAGAAGTTTAACCATTTTGTATAGTTTAAACTATCAAACTTGTTTAAACATAACTGGCGTTTAAATCATGAAAGGCAGCTAAACTGAACTTTAGAATAAAGTGTTTTGTCTAAACCACAGTTTAAACTTGAAGTACCGTCAACACGGTCTACTTTGACCCTTAAGGTGTTACTTGAACCCATAAGAAAAAAATGTTTACTTGCCATTGGAGTAACTTAGGTGAAAATATTTGTACAGATGAAAGTTTGCAGAGAAAAAAAAAACCACAACTTTCGACACCAAACTGTTAGTTTACATCGACAAAAAAAAAACATTTTTTTCTTCTGGGTGCAAGTAACACCTTAAGGGTCAAAGTGGCCCGTGTTGACGGTACCTAAGTTGAAAGAAAGTTTGCACTACTATTGCGAACATGGTCATTAATCGAAGATTAGAAAATTAACAGAGTTCTCTTTTAGATTATATAATCTTAGTCAAGTTTATACTATCCAAGATCACAGAAATACATCTGAAAATAATGCAAAAATAAGGGAAAATTGTGTTTATAGCAATTTGCTTTGTAATTTTATACATTGCCTGATATTCGTACGTTTAGTGCTTGGTAGACTAATAATTACGTAGGCCTATAACCAAATGCATAAACATGGAGAATTACAAGAAGAGGTAAATGCGTTCAAGAAATTAAACAAAAATGAAGAAAAAGAGAGAGAAGTGTTGACTGAAGTCGTCAACCAGCAGTAGTTCACTGCGCAATATTTGTGTTGGAAGAACTTCCGGATAGTCTTAGGCTTCACGCTTAACATTCTTTTTTTACTTGCTTTGCCTCTGTCTCGTCTCTGTTCGGACGAAGAAAATAGCATAACCGTCTAGTATATACAGTCACGAAGCTTGAGTTGTGAGGGTGCTAGGAACAATAGACTGTGCCGGTACTATTTCACATTGTAATGAGGCGATAGTAGCGATCCTAGTGGTTAGCAACTATCTATGGATGCATATTTACTACGTATTGAGCTTCGTGACTGTATATACTAGATGTGATAATAGTTCGTCACCCTAAACACTCGAAGACATACAATATATAATTTTATGGTGATGAAGCATATCCAGTGTTATCCAGTGTTCAAAACACTGGATCTATAGACTAGCCCTTAATTAGCAGTGGCTAATGCCAAAGTTGCACATACAGAAGACAATTAAGAGATAAAAATTGTTTTCATATTATGAATGTTGTAATACCCCATTGCTGATCGTGATGGCTCTAGTTGTCTAGTAGAACATTCCTTGGTTCGAAGTCGTTTGCATTCGCAATACATTTTTCCCTGCTTTCCAGATATTTGTAAGTAGCCTAAATGGAACACAAAAATGTTTAAGTCTACGTCGAAATATAGGCCTAACGTAATGAAAGCATTAATTAGCAATGCCTAAGTATTCTTACACTTTCATAAATTCTCATGTGGAAATAATGGTTAACAGAAAAATTCCTTTCGGAAAAATGTAGGCCTACATTAGGAATAAGCTTAACTGTTTCGAAAAGTTGGTTTAGGAAAAAGGGATTCGGAAAAGAGTGCAATGTGGTTTTCTGCTTCAAGAAACATAAGACCACGTAAAGATGTAATTGCAGAAAGAACGCCGTTACAAAATCCATGAAAAATCCAGATCTCACATCTTAAACTTTCTATATATTTCCCATTTTTAAATTTATCTCTCAATTCTTTTTATCAATTCCTTAAAAATTGAATAAAAGACGAGAAGGTAAACTATACGGAGAGATATTTAAAATGGTGTATAGGAAGGGTAGAGCTCCCTTGCCTACTTAATCCCTGCACTAAATAGAAGTAAATGAACAGAATTATGCTCCGGCCGTCATTGCTCCTATAAAAAATCTGGCATTCTATTGATAAAATTTCTTGCCTCCCTCAGTATGTCCTTCCGTCCACAACCGCTCGCTCTGCCGACGTAATGGAACGTGTAGTTCAATTCCTTGGTGTCTCTGCGAGAATCTGGGTCGTTCGCATAAAACAAATGAGGCGCGAAGACGCGTGAGCTTGATGCGTGACTGGCCGGGGGCGTTTCCTTGTCGTCTCCCGGCGGCGAATAACAGGGCAGTGTGGGAGGGGCTGCAGGAAGGATTCGAACATATCTGCAAATTTGAGGAACTGCATACCCGCGCTCCTTCCGAGCCGAGGGCTAGATGGTCCGATGTGTGGCCGGCGTGGGTGTTGAAAACAGGACGCTCCATCTACTTCGTCTACTTGGATCCCAATAGTTCTGTGCGTTGATCAACTATTTGGTGACGATGGTTCTTAACCGCAAACTTACATCTTAGCGCAGCATTAAGTATAGATTTCTTCAATAAAAAATATAAAAAAAAACTTCCTAGGTATAAATACCTGGTCGCATTGTCAGTCGCTGGTAACCCAGGTTCGAATCCCTGTAAGTCCATGTGTAATTTGTGGTAGGCTAGACAAAAATGGTGTTAGATGGTAGGTTATCGCGGGGTTCTTCCGTTTTCTCTATATTCCATAGCGAATTGCTCCGTTAATCATCACAATTATCACACTCGTGCTGTGGACCATTTCCCATAATACACTATCTACTAAAAAGTAATTGGGCACTGTTTTTACCCTTTAGTACCTGTCAGGCATGCTCTCCACTAGTTTGTGTAGGATATCCACTGGAATGCGTCGCCATTCCTCTTGCAACATGGCACTCAGTTGGACAATGGAAGTTGGCCCCATGTTTCGGCGGCTACCATGCAGTGGTATGCAGACAATAATGTTCACTGGTTGGACTGGCCTGCACAGAGTCCTGATCTCAATCCCTTTGGAGAAAATGGACCGGCGATTGAGGTCTCGGGAGATGCGGCCAACTTCCATTGTCCAACTGAGTGCCATGTTGCAAGAGGAATGGCGACGCATTCCAGTGGATATCCTATACAAACTAGTGGAGAGCATGCCTGACAGGGTGGCTGCTGTTAAGCAACAAGAGGTGGGACCATGAGGTTCTAAAGACAAAAACAGTGCCCAATTAGTTTTTGGTAAATAGTGGACATTAACGGTAACGCTAAGCGGGAAATTGTAGGCTATAGGCCTACAAGTAGGCTACGACGTGTTCCTCCTATAGAGAAGCATTGGAATGAATGACGCAAAAAATGTCAAGTAGCCTATCCATCACTAGCAAAAAAAAAAAAAAAAAAAAAAGTTAAAATATTTTACAATTTCAAATGAGTTACTGAATACGGAAATATGAAATAACTTTAGAAGCGTGTAACTTTCAGGACTGAAGATGGTAATAATGCTAAATTTCTTTGTGATGAAGATGATGATGATGATGATAATAATAATAATAATAATAATAATAATAATAATAATAATAATAATAATAATAACAATTGCATAAAACTTATGTACAGTTATTGAACTCAAGCACGTGTAGGGCCTACATTTATTTCTGCCAATGCTGTACTGTTATCATAATAGGCCTATAAGATTTCTTCACCCCTTTGTTTACATCGTCCCGCGCGGTAGCGTTGTGGTCTAAGGCATCCTGCCTGGAACTCGCGTTACGGAATGCGCGCTGGTTCGAATCCTCATGGGAGAAGAAATTTTCTCATGAAATTTCGGCCAGTGTATGGGACCGGTGCCCACCCAGCATCTTAATGCTACGATAAGTAGCGAAATCCGGTTGCACAAACCAGCTATAACGGCTGGGGGGCTCATCGTGCTAACCACACGAAACCTCCATTCTGGTTGGATGATCGTCCACCTCTGCTTCGGCATGTGGCCGTGAGGCCAGCAGCCGGTTGGTCGGTCTTGGCTCTTCGTGGACTGTAGCGCCACGGATTATTATTATTTATTAATTGTTTACATCAGGAACAAGGTTGGCTGGGACATAGAATACCTCAAGACTTCATTCATCCTAACTTTTCATTATTGCAAATTAAGGGAGAAGGCGAGGGTTGGGAAAATTCAATGGTTTGTTTCCAAAACCTGCTATTTTTGCTTAAAAACCGATTTTGACGCAATAACATAATGAACATATTTCTTACATTCTGAATCTAAAGCTAAAATTATTTTTTGTCAATTCCTGCTATTTGTCACTGAAAAATGATATTTAAAATTATAGCCTAATTTCTTTTCCGAAACCTTCTTTTTTGTTTTTTTTTTAGGCCAAAACTTATTATCTTATATTTTAATTGATAAATTTTTGATAAATAATTCTAATAGGCTACATTAAGTACATAGAATGGTATAAAATATATCTAAGATAAAAATAAACACGCATTTTTTTTTTAATTTGTTCGTACAGTATATTTCAAAGCGAGCAATTTTTTTCCTGCCTCTAGAAATAAAAAACAAACAATCAATTATTGGTGCAGTAAAACAGGGAAACGGGAATACCTCTAAGAAAATCCTCTGTAACGCCCGTTTCCCCATCACAAATTGAAACAAGACTGGCTTAGACTTGAACCCGAGCCACCTAGATGGAATACCAGATGGTATGCTAATACTGATCCAAATCCGGCTTTCTAGTAAGTTAACCATCCGCTGCTGGTCTATCATCCGAATCTCATCTGTGTTTGGACCTGTCGCCAAATAACCTTAATGTCACAGCAGTGAGTTTGTCTCGTCTCTTGACCACGTAGTGAATGACCAGCGACATTCTTCTCAACGCCAGATGAAGATGTTGGTGGTTATCAATGTCAATGCCATGGTTTAACTGTTGCGTAGTGAAGCGGCGCGACGGTTACGCCACGATTCGATGAGGTACTTAGTCCGCTCTTGTGCGCTGGCGGAGAGCTAATGGCCCGGAACGGATGTGCGCGCGACTCGATTGCCGTCGTGCGACTTTAATCCACAAACAAAATCAGCGTAACGCAGGAAGACATTCTGAACAGAGAGCCTGCAAAAGTTCTGTTCTGAGGCGGAATACAAAAGCGTCTTGTCGGAGTGATAACAATAGTACAGTATGTAGAATGTAACTTGTCATGTTCCTCCGTTCAGATGACAGGCACTATGTTCGGTGTATGTTATATTATGAAGTGATTTGTGTAGCTGCAGTTGAAGTATTATTACTCCATTGTTTACTGTTATGCAAATCACAGGCAAAAAAAAAAACAACTATTGCAATGTACAAATATCATAGGAAGAAAATGATAAAACCCATACTTTTCTAGGTCTATACAGTAGGTCTAAAGTTGAAATACTGTTGTGGTTCGAAAATATGAACAAAGTATGAGACTAAATATTTCAATTTCCTTTAATATATAATGCATAGAAACAATGGTCTATGGCCGTAGCTATATAAGAAAATAAAATATGCTTTCTCTGTTTCTCAATATGTGGGGAATACAACTGTAAGGAAAACGAAAACATAGGCTTTTCCTGCTTATCTATGACAATAATAGTTTCATGGGTCATAAATTTAAACACAAATGATTGTACGAAATGGAAATATAAAAATTGGAGATTTATCCTTTGAAGAGGTGGAAAATTCAAATATCTTGGAGCAACAGTAAGAAATATGAATGACACTCGGGAGGAAATTAAACGCAGAAAAAATATGAATAATGCCTGTTATTATTCGGTTGAGAAGCTTTTGTCATCTAGTTCGCTGTCAAAAAATCTGAAAGTTAGAATCTACAAAACAGTTATAGGCCTATTACCGGTTGTTCTGTATGGTTGTAAAACTTTGAGAGAGGACCAGAGATTAAGGGTCTTTGAGAATAAGGTTCTTAGGAAAATATTTGGGGCTAAGAGGGATGAAGTTACAGGAGAATGGAGAAAGTTACACAACGCAAGATGAAGAGCGATAAAATAAGAGTAAGATGAAGAGTGATAAAATAAGAGTAAGATGAAGAGTGATAAAATAAGAGTAAGATGAAGAGTGATAAAATAAGGGTAAGATGAAGAGTGATAAAATAAGGGTAAGATGAAGAGTGATAAATAAGAGTAAGATGAAGAGTGATAAATAAGAGTAAGATGAAGAGTGATAAAATAAGAGTAAGATGAAGAGTGATAAAATAAGAGTAAGATGAAGAGTGATAAATAAGAGTAAGATGAAGAGTGATAAAATAAGAGTAAGAGTAATAAAATGAGAGTAAGATGAAGAGTGATAAAATAAGAGTAAGATGAAGAGTGATAAATAAGAGTAAGATGAAGAGTGATAAAATAAGAGTAAGAGTAATAAAATGAGAGTAAGATGAAGAGTGATAAAATAAGAGTAAGATGAAGAGTGATAAAATAAGAGTAAAATGAAGAGTGATAAAATAAGGGTAAGATGGAGAGTGATAAAGTAAGGGTAAGATGAAGAGTGATAAAATAAGAGTAAGATGAAGAGTGATAAAATAAGAGTAAGATGAAGAGTGATAAAATAAGAGTAAGATGAAGAGTGATAAATAAGAGTAAGATGAAGAGTGATAAAATAAGAGTAAGATGAAGAGTGATAAAATAAGAGTAAGATGAAGAGTGATAAAATAAGAGTAAGATGAAGAGTGATAAAATAAGAGTAAGATGAAGAGTGATAAATAAGAGTAAGATGAAGAATGATAAAATAAGAGTAAGAGTAATAAAATGAGAGTAAGATGAAGAGTGATAAATAAGAGTAAGATGAAGAGTAATAAAATAAGAGTAAGAGTAATAAAATGAGAGTAAGATGAAGAGTGATAAAATAAGAGTAAGATGAAGAGTGATAAAATAAGAGTAAGATGAAGAGTGATAAAATAAGGGTAAGATGGAGAGTGATAAAGTAAGGGTAAGATGAAGAGTGATAAAATAAGAGTAAGATGAAGAGTGATAAAATAAGAGTAAGATGAAGAGTGATAAAATAAGAGTAAGATGAAGAGTGATAAAATAAGAGTAAGATGAAGAGTGATAAATAAGAGTAAGATGAAGAGTGATAAAATAAGAGTAAGATGAAGAGTGATAAAATAAGAGTAAGATGAAGAGTGATAAATAAGAGTAAGATGAAGAGTGATAAAATAAGAGTAAGATGAAGAGTGATAAATAAGAGTAAGATGAAGAGTGATAAAATAAGAGTAAGATAAAGAGTGATAAATAAGAGTAAGATGAAGAGTGATAAAATAAGAGTAAGATGAAGAGTGATAAATAAGAGTAAGATGAAGAGTGATAAAATAAGAGTAAGATGAAGAGTGATAAATAAGAGTAAGATGAAGAGTGATAAAATAGAGTAAGATGAAGAGTGATAAAATAAGAGTAAGATGAAGAGTGATAAAATAAGAGTAAGACAAAGAGTGATAAATAAGAGTAAGATGAAGAGTGATAAAATAAGAGTAAGATGAAGAGTGATAAATAAGAGTAAGATGAAGAATGATAAAATAAGAGTAAGATAAAGAGTGATAAATAAGGGTAAGATGAAGAGTGATAAAATAAGAGTAATAATAATAATAATAATAATAATAATAATAATAATAATGATAATAATAATGGCTTTATCTAACTTGGCAGAGTTAAGGCCATAAGGCCTTCTCTTACACTCAAACAGGATTAAAACTTGTTTGCATAGTTGAACATACAACTGGGTCGAAATTAAGTAATTACATACTGATATGATTTAGGTACATAATGAGGTCAAAATAGGTAGTTACATAAAATTTATCTTATAAAATAAAAATAAGCATAGTGGAATACATATTAATATTGTTAGAATCAAATACGAATCACACAAAAACAGAAGTCGATAATTCAATAAAAAATGTACACAGTAAAAATAAAAAAAATAAATACATTGGAATACATATTAATATTAGATTACAAGTAAGTAGGATTCACATAATTAAACCGGAAACCGACAATTGAATAAAATGTACACAATAAAAAAATAGACTAATAGTAATAATAAAAAAACAACACAGTAGGATACATATTGGTGTTAAGTGATAAATAAACACGATTTACATGATTACACAATAAAAATAAGAAACAAAAAATAAAAATAAGTACAGTGGAATACTTTGCATTAAATATTTGCAATGCGTTAGGTCTGGTAACTCATCATAAGATATTTTTCTAATTTACGTTTAAAAGAAATTAAAGTTCGGCAGCCCTTGACTTCAGGCGGCAGAGAATTCCAGTGACGAGAAGTAGTAACAGTGAAAGATGAAGAATAAAGAGATGATGTGTGAGGTAGTATTTCTAGCGTGTTATCATATTGTGACCGAGTATTTAAGTTATGATAACGAGAATGATTATGGAATCGGACAAATAGACCTAAGTAAGAGTAAGATGAAGAGTAATAAAATAAAAACAAGTTGAAGAGCAAGAAAGGGAACAAGATGAAGACTAAAGAAGATAGACAAAATGAATACAAAAAAAGGAAAGGTGATGAAAGTTAGGACTAATAAAAGAAATAAAAGCTGGAGAACGAAAAAATAAGTGAAAGAGGAAGAGGAAGCGCGAGTGCCTAGATTTAATTTAAATAGGCTATCATGTTTCACTACCGCCATCCGCCTTGTCATACCACTCATTATATTTGCATTTGACAAACGTGCCCTCGGCTAGATTCGATCGCAAGACCGTTACTTCCACGCGGTGTTACAGCTACACCTCGAGCGTTTCGTACACGACGGCGGGTTAATGGAGACATCTGGGTTTTATTTAATGTCTCCGACACGAACCGCCATTGTTTCACTGTCAGTTGTGCACCGCAGTCTTGTTCCTTTGTATGCAAGCAGTACAACAGCGATTGTGTGGATTTATCTTTCTGCAGTATTGATAGCCTATGTTTGGTTATTTCGACTTTGACATCGTCACAGGGCGTGCAGGTCGCCCCCGTATAAGGAAGAATCTGACGACAATCTGAAACAAGCAGACCAGACATACCTGGGCTGTGATGTATTACTGTAATTGTATTCAATTTCTTTTTTTACTCCTCACACAAGTAGTCTGCCGGTATTTCTAATCTGTTACTTCATGACCCTGCATCAACTTGCAGGTTATCTAGCGTGTATAGAATTTATTTCAGATAGCGGAATGCTATTTTGGCAACATGAGTCCGAGGATTTCGTGACATTCTTCCTACAGTTGGAAAGAACCCGGATAAAAATAAATCAGGTAAACAGACCAATCGGGATTCTAACGCATGAACGAGCGTACAGTGGACTCTCCTAAGTTCGACAGAATAGAATTGAAAGTTCTGACCAATAAGGGTAGTGGGTGTGGCAGGCGAAATGAATACAAATTCTTATTGGTTATCCATCAACGAATACAGTACTGTACTTGCATTTCCTGCCCGCCCCGAGACTTGTGTATGCGCTTCTAGTACCACAGTGGGTTACGACAGTTCCGTCTCACAAACGACACAATTCTCAAATAGAAAAAAAGGAGTTCATTAATTTAAAATCAGTGATCAATATGGATGTCCTAATCAATAAAATATTCTGTTTTCCTTTAACAAAAGTATCACTACAAGATACAGGACCAATTTCCATTCAAATGGCAAACCCATTTCTTATTGCCCGTATAGGGGCGTGCCTAATTCTCCTACGTAAGCAGTCGAACTTGATTTCTGTCGAATTTAAGAGCTTCCACTGTACTCTCATAGTACGAGTTCCTCTTGCTCCTCTAGACCATATCCGTGACCCTGTTGTATTTTAAAGGATTAAATGTTATGTGGTGTAATCTAGCCTACAGGGTTTTTCAAAAGTAACCCATAACTGAAATTAAAACTGAATAAGAGGATTTTAGAATGACAGCTCTGACACGTCGAACCTTAGGCTTATATTTAAAAAGGATTTTTTCTTATGGAAACAGAATATATATTTTTTAAAGTTAGTTATTCAACGACGCTGTATCAACTACTAGGGTATTTAATTGGCGAGATGGTATTTGGGGAGATGAGGCCGAGGATTCGCCATAGATTATTAACTGACATACGTCTTACGGTTTGGAGAAAACCTCGAAATAAAATCCTACAGGTAATCAGACCAAGCGGAAATCGATCCCGCGCCTGAACGTAACTCCTGACCAGCAGGCAAGCGCCTTAGCCGACTGAGCTACGCCGATAGCTAACATTTGTCTTACGGTTGGGAAAGCCTCTGAAAAACAAAACCAGGTAATCAGCCCAAACGGGAATCGAAGCCATGCACAAGCGCAACTCCGGATCAATAGGCAAACGCGCTACCGCCTGAGATACGCCGGTGTCCAGAATATTTTTGTGACTATTGTCGTACGAGTTATGACGACATCGAAAAAAATTTAAAGCATTTGTTTAAGAAAATTTCAGAGTTTTTATTGGCACATTATAAACACTCAGTGTGAAAATCCATTGCTTTCCGGCATAGCTACACCAACACGACAGGCAATTTTTTGTCACACTTTCTCTAACGTATCTCTGTTTATGTATGCAATCGCAGGAGTGATTCGATGTGTTGCTTCTTAAATGTTTTGGTGTGGAGGTGACATAAAAACTATATCCTTCACATACTTCCAAAGAAAGACTTCACGTTGTGTAAAGTCTGGTGGCCTGGGAGACCAAGAACAATATGCCATATCATCGATGGTAGCACGTCCAGTCCAAGGATGTGGTAGATGGCTAATTTGGAAATGTCTACAGATCAGCATGTTACTGAATTTGTTTTCACAAGCTGCAGAAGGCAAAATAATTTTTGTTGCGGAGTTACAACTTTTAGCTATGTTTCCCTTGCCAAACAGAATGAAATACGTTTTCCGATAACTTAGAATCAATACAATATGCGTAATGCGAGAAATATTTGAAAGCGAAATCGCATCTTTATCCACGGCCGGTTGATATAGCTACAGAATTACTCTAGTACATTATTGTTAACGTAGTACTCCAACTTACTTACTTATGGCTTTTAAGAAACCCGGAGGATCATTGTCGCTCTCACATAAGCTCGCCATTGGTCCCTATCCTGAGCAAGATTCATCCAGTCTCTACAATCATATCCCATCTCCCTCAAATTCATTTTAATATTATCCTCCCATCTATGTCTTGGCCTCTTCAAAGGTCTTTCTTCCTCCAGTCTCCCAACTAACACTCCATAGGTATTTCTGGATTCGCCCATACATACCACATGTCCTACCCATCTCTAGTACCGGCACAGTCTATCGTTCCTAGCACCCTCACAACTCAAGCTTCGTGACTGTATATCCTACTAAACTGTGGTTTAAACTTAAATCGCTGCATACAGAAGCGTTATACACGGAAATAATACTTGCCCCATTAGACATTTGGGGAAAGTTGCAAAATAGAATATTGGTTCCTATATTATTTATGCATATTTTGATGTGGTCTATTACGGCCTGGTCTTCGAAGACGGCATTTAGTATTCATCCTGTATGATCGTATGGAAGTGTAGGTACTCGTATTTGAACCGTCAGTTTGAAACACGGCGTATTTGATTGGGGTCATAATGACCTAGTGCTTAAACTATTGTCTGGATCAGTACAAACCTAGCTAAATGCATAATTCCCCACACCGGTCGACTGATCTAAGACCTGTTGTGTAGCCACGATGCATGCAGACAACTCCACCTGCACCTGAACCAGCCTTCTCCTCTCGTCGCCGACCGGTGATGATGACGAAAAGTGGCATGGAGAGATTTTGATGGAATAATGTCGATGCCTGCATTTGGGAAAGAGGAGAAAAACGACAAAACTCCAACTGCGATTTTGTCTGCCATAAGAATCACTTTGCAACTTTCCAAGCCTAAAAGAACTCGAACCCAGTTCGCCTGTATTACAGGCTAATGATCTAGACCACACAACCACGAAGAGGTCAGTATCTCCATTAGTTATAAACACCTGTATCAAGAATCGAAGCGCCACATTAGCTATAATGCTTCTGGCAGAGGATATCGTCTGTTTCGTGTTGGAATGTCCATGAATGTCACGTAAGACATGTCTCACCTTTTTAGAGACGTTAGCTTGTGTTAGATTCTGCTTCTACATATTCTGCTGCCAGACAGAATTCGCATACTTATATCGTGCAGTAAATTCTTTTGCATTCTTGCCACAAACGAAAAAAGTTCCCGTACTTCATTTTACATTCCAGTCCGGAGACAATAATTGAACCAAGACATAGATAGCCTATTTATCGACATCGCGTTAAAAAAAAAAAAGTACCAGGCACGTGCCTCCAATAGGACACCGTATTTAAGACAATGAGTCCAGTTGTTTGTTAGTTCCATTGGTCGGTAAAAGCAGAGTCTTATTTTTAGTGAACACAATAAAACTTTCTGAAGGTTTTCCTCGATATTAAACCGATGCCAATCAGTAAGCACATCTTTATGTTGGACACCCCTGCCTTGTACTTGCAAGACACGCAACAAGGCACGATCCCAGCTATACGGGATGCTGACTGTATCATTATAATAACTCAAACGGAAGCCAAACGACTGACAGAGGAAATGGAGGTGAAAGGAGAAAAACGATTTCATTCAGAAGGCAGGATTCGCATCCGTGACGCATGCAAATCGTAGTAGTTTAATCTGAAGCCTGTTGACACTTGGGTAGCAAGGGTAGATCGCAAAGGATAGCCTGAAAGCTTTTATAGAGTGGTTGGTGTGATTTAGGTATAAAAACAGCATTTTTTTAAGTTTAGGGACCCATAGCCTATTACCATGATAAAATTTTCCAGTCAGTTTTTATAGAGGGTGTTTCCGAGGTGGTGTTACAAACTTTCAGGGATGATGGCGAAGGGCACATGTATCAATTTGAGATAAGAAACCCTGGTCCGGAAATGAGCAAGTCGAAAGTTACAAGCAAAAATAGTTCTGTGGAAATGAAATAATTTTATTCCTCTGTACACATTATTTATGTGTATTTATCTTTACATCTTACACATACTGTATTCATATGACGTTGTTTACGTTGTCTACTTACGTACAGTATTCCGTTCAGTGTCCTGTCTGAGGGATGGGGACAGGAAACTACACTAAAGCAATGCAGATGGTGTAATGTGTAACGGACATAGTCGGTCCTGATATACACGTCTGTAGACAGCAGTGTATGTGTACAAGTTGCAGTGTCCAGTCGATCAGTCCTAGTGAAATGGAGGAGTACACGAGAGCAGAATAAACAGACCTGATTTTCGAATACGGATGAGCCAAAGGGAACAGTAGACAAGCACACAGATTGTATGGAGCTAAGTACCCACGTAGGAGACATCCGGCCCATACCATCTTTCCACAACTGTTCCAAAAGTTAAGGGAAGAAGGGCACGTGGTGCCAAATTGCAATTCCATTTCCACACAATTATTTTTGCTTATAACTTTCGAGTCGGTCATTTCCGGACCATGGTTCCTTATCTCAAATTGGTACATGTGCCCTTAGCCATCGTCCCTGAAAGTTTGTAACACCACGTCGGAAACACCCTGTATGTTAGCACTGTGACCTTATTGAATGATTCTATTGCATTTTCAAGTATGTTGGTCTCTTCTTATCATAATAATAGCTCTAAGTTTAACTATACTCAATTTACCCCATAGATGGGGAAATTTGAGTGTAATGTGTATTATTGCAGTAAAACATGCTTTAAAGTCCTTATAAAATCAAATTATCCCAACCATACGTTAGTGTATGTAGCCTATCCTAGAACAGATTGCAAAGGTTAGGTAGGGATTGAAGATTTTTTAATTAGGCCTATACCTAACAAGATAAAGAAATTCAACCATTTCTTGATAAGGTTTATTTTTCATTAATTTCATTTCATTTACTGTTGTACCCAAGGGCAGGTCTTTCACTGCAAACCCAGCTTTCTCCAATCTTTCCTATTTTCTGCTTTCCTCTTTGTCTTCGCATATGATCCATACCTATATCTTAATGTCGTCTATCATCTGATATCTTCTTCTGCCAGGAAATCTTCTTCCGTTCACAATTCCTTCCAGAGCATCCTTCAGTAGGCAGTTTCTTCTCAGGTAGTGACCCAACCAATTCCTTTTTCTCTTCCTGATCAGTTTCAGCATCATTCTTTCTTCACTCACTCTTTCCAACACAGCTTCATTTCTTATTCTGTCTGTCTACTTCACATGTTCCATTCTTCTCCATATCCACATTTCAAATGCTTCTAGTCGCTTCTCTTCACTTCGTCGTAATTTCCATGTTTCTGCCCTATACACTCCATACAAGCATACAAAGCATACTAGTTTCTTCTTTAGTTATTTTTCCTTTTGACTTCCTGGCAGCAGCTCATGTTACTGCTTATAGTACACCCCAAGTATTTAAAACTGTCCACTTGCTCTACTGCCTCATTTAGAATCCTCAAGTTTATCTTCTATATTTTCCTTCCTATGACCATTTTGTAAACTTAAAGTACGTCCCATTAAAATCAGGGACAGAAAACACTTCCGATATTTATTTGTCTTTCACGAACCCACAATCTGTGTAGACCTACGTGGGATGATCTTGAACGAAAACTAGGTGAGTTAGACTACTAATTAACATATAATTATACCCAAATTACCCCACGTTTGTAAACTGTAATTTACTAACAAACTATTAACGATATATTACTACATTATTTTATTAAAACATATTCTAAACGTGTGTAATGTACGGTAGTGGCAAAAAAAAAAAAAAAAAAACCGAACCGACCCTTGTAGCTGATACAAAAGAATTCTGTGCTGTGTATTGTGTCAAACTTTGTTAATTTCAATATGGATAGTGAATCCAGAGGTATGTACTGCTATTTAATGTAAAAATACGCAGTTATCTTTGCCGAATAGAGGTAGAAATGTAATATTGATGCCAGGTGAAAATAAAACTCTCAAAGTTTTTTCGTCTGTAAGTTTGAGGCACTGAAGGAAACAAAAGACGGTAAGAATCTAACAAATGCAATACATTTTATTGTTACAATTAATTATACAAGATGGATGTGTTTTGTGACTAGCAAAATTTGAATCTGTGACTCTGAAATCAGCTACAAGGGTCGGTCCGGTTTTTTTGCCACTACTGTACACATACATGAATGTGTATACAGCCTCACAGCTGGTTTCCCAACAATATTGCTTTGAATGTGATGAGTCATTTTATAGACTGATAAACGAGAAACTTTTCTATTACCAGCCAGTATCAGTGTGATTAACAGAAATTTTTAATACTCCATTTCTTAAATTGGTTATTTTACCATGCTTTGTCAATTGCTGTGGTTAATAGTATCTGAATGTGATGAAGGCGATAATGAATCCAAGGTTCAACGCCGAAAGTTACCAGCATTTGCTCTTATTGGGTTGAAGGAAACCCCCAGAAAATGTCAAAAAACCTCAACCACGCAACTTGTCCCAACTAAGATTTGAATCCTACCCGCTGCTTTCACGGTTAGGCATCCTAAGCGTTACTCTACAGCAGTGGACTTAACATTCCATATCCACACCTGTGGAGTAACGGTTAGCGCATCTGGCTGCCTAACCAGGTGGCCCGGGTTCGAATCCCGGTCGGGGCAAATTACTTGGTTGAGATTTTTTCCGGGAGTTTCCCTCAAGCCAATATGAGCAAATGCTGGGTAACTTTCGGTGCTGAACCCCGGACTCATTTCATCGGCATTATCACCTTCATATCATTCAGACGCTAATAACCTAGATGTTAATACAGCGTTGTAAAATAACCCAATAAAAT